>NW_020202646.1:0-4302 GCF_001531365.2 Cynara cardunculus var. scolymus
ATAGTTCTTGTCTATTGATATGGTGCACGTGGTTCTGTGGATAAGGGTTAAAGCTAATCACGCACGTGTGAGAATCGGGGGCGCACGTCATCAATCGTGCGTCCTCCCAACACAACGTGTCATAGTTTTGATTCGTCACACCCTTTAGCCACTCATCATCACACCCTTTAGCCACTCATCATGTTATTTCTCCCAATAAAACGGTTCAGTTCAAATCCCTCACTATAAATACTCCTTCCCCCAAAAAACGTAAACCTTTACAATATCCTTCTTCTCCGACGAACCTGCAATTTTTTAAGCTTTACTAAAACCTGTAACTATGTCTTCTTCTTCAGCCTCCGCTCAATCGGTTAACGTTTCAAGCGACAACGAAGTAACCCAAGCCCAAGCATTAACGTCTCACACTCTATGTTTGTCCAAAATCGATACGAGAAAGTCGTACTGGTGAAGAAACCAAATAATTATTACTTCATTCCATCTTCAACAGGTTCCCTGAATTCACCTTCCCCTTCTTGAAATTCTTCGTAACCATCCAATTTTTTATGCCCTTTCAGCCACCAAACTTACACCTGAATCATATATCACCCAATTCCTTTTAAGCTCATATATAACTACCTTGGACAACTCTGGACTAAGCATCGTTGGTTATGCTTCTCACCCAATCAACAAATCTCTAGTGCCCATGGAACTTAATGTGAATACTCTTCGAACAGCCCTGCACCTACCCTCTTTGGAATCTCTAAATTTGGATGCTTTCGCCCCAACCCCAACAGACGATGAACTAATTCAATTTCTTGAATTTCATTCCTATGCTGCCAAAACTAAAATTGTGAAAAGGACTCAGTTCAAACGAAAAGGCCTACCCCCAATCTGGAATACTCTATTCTCGATAGTGAACTGCTGTCTAACAGGGAAGGTCGGCAGCCATGACCAGACCTCTCACGCAATGCTTTCCATTGTGTATGGAATATATTTCAACCTGCCCCTCTACTACGCACAGCTCATCTTCAAATACATGGTGGGTTTGATCAAGAAGAAGTGCGCTACACAGAGGGGTGAGAAGTCAAAAGTGAAGGCGTAGAAGAWGGCCAAAGAGGACCTCAATCATCCAAACCTTATTCTACAGAGGTTCTTTGGCCTAGTCTTTGGGGAAATGATTGCAGAGAAGCTGCCCTCTGCCGAGCCTAATGCCAAATTGTATCCATTGAAGGAGTTCTACCCGACAGAGCATGAGTTAGGATACAAAAGCCCCAGACCTCTATCTAAAGCCATGCTCAAATACATTAGTCATGGAGATAGGAAAGCATACAGACGTGGATACAGGAGGCCAGAGCCAGTCCCTGAACCCCTCCACGCATAGGAATCCCCTTAGGAGAGAGAGGGGAAAAAATGAGGGTCGAGGGAAGAAGGGAGGAGCCAGCAGAGGCTAGAGAGGTGAGTGAGGAAAGATCTAGAGTAGCAAGTCCCCCACCAAAGAAGCCAAAGAAGACACAAAAGGGTGTTGACTCTTCAGTGAAAAAGGAAGGGAAGAAGATACCAGCAGAAGAAGAGGGTCCAAGTAGTCCTCTGTAAAAGCCTAAGATGAAGAAATCAAAGAAGGCCCAACCCGCAGAGGTTGTGGTCACAGAGGCTGTGATACAAGAAAGCCCTGCAGAGGCTACTCCAAAGCACAGAAGGTTGCGTAAGGTGGTTCACTAGGAGTCCCCAACAGAGTAGATACAAGATGTTATCTTCCAAATTCAACAGGAGTTTAAAGCGCCTACGGAAGTAGCTGATTTGGGGACAGAGGTCGTATTAGACGATGAAGAGGAAGAGTTGGAGATAGAAGAGGGAGTAAAAGATGCCGAAGGCACACATCCTAGCCCCCCTCCCAGTGCAACCTACGTTTCTAGGGACCCTGTTCTAGAGGGATCCCCTATTGGAAAAGGCGTGCACACGCTGAGCCCAACCCAAGCTAACCTCGCAGAGGACATTSTTYHGTCCTCTGTCGAATGCACTGCCCGGGAACCACAACATACTCCAACATCCTCTCAAAAGGATGRTGGWTTTAAAATAAGAGTCCAATCGCCCAAGGACTCGTCACAACCCAAAGAGGCATCCGTTGCCTCTCCACACTTGAGTGACCAACCAAAGTATGCTTCAAAGGCATATGCTAGAGTCACAGAGACTGAGGGTCTAGAACGCCCAAAGTCCACACTCGATCCCTGTGTCGAGTTAGGCTCTGAACCTACTAGGCAAGATATCGACAGAACACTGGTAGGCTCTCCAAAAGGAGATGTTCGAGGATCCGGTAGAAGTCCCCGAGCTGACTTCGAAAAACCAGTCGCTGAGGGCGCCTCACACTCCAGGGCTACTAGGTCACCATGTGTTGGTGATCTAGGTTCCAAGGATGCCTATGTGACGAAGGGGGAGTTAGAAACCTTCACCACAGCGGTATTCCAGAGGTTGGACGAGTTGAAAAGCTTGTTCACCTCTCAACCATCGACAGAGGCGTTTGCTCCAATCACAGAGGCTCTGAAGGAGTTGACATCTACAACTTCATAACTCAAGGTGACTCTTTCAGCCCTTCAGAGCTCTGTCCTTCATAAAGACGTCCTCGCATAAGCCTTCAGCACTCTGTCTCTCAACCCTTCCTCCATCCAAAAGCTGAAGACAGAGTTATCAGAGGAAGCCGCCCAGTTTGCTGCTGATTTCATCTCCGTCGGCTATACAGACTACACTGCCTTCAAAGACGAGATCAAAGGTATGTTCCCCTCTGCGGTCACCTACGGCATAGACTCTAAATCCTCCAGGGCAAACATCAACCATCTAGCCACTCGCAGAGAGCTAGACGCAATGGTTGAAGCCCTAGGAGATATCGTGCGCAAATATATAGACCAACTCCTCAAAGAGGCCCGAGCTTCCAACCAATCAATAAGAGACTGCACTACAAAGCTCGTCAAAGAGGGTGACACTCTCAGAAGCGAAATCTATCGCAGCCTCTCTAAAATGAAGTGGGCCTCAGAGATCGACATAAACAACGCTTATGTGAACGCTGAGTTGGTGATCGAGAAAATGGAGAAGGCGGCTATCAGGATTCTGAGGCGATTGAAGAAGGCTCCCCTTACCTCTTGCAAACCAGAAGCCACCAAAATCCATGACGATCAAGGAGGTGATGACCATGATCGTCATGAGGGGGAGAAGAAGACAGAGAAGAAAGCAGAAGAGCCTAAGAAGACAACCTCTGCCAAACCACTAAAGATAGTGGACTCTGCAGCAGCCCTGTTCTCAAAAGACAAAGCACCAGAGCCTAAGGGGAAAGGCAAGGGCAAAGCTGTAGAGGAGTCACCACAGAGGGGSTCGAGCTCTGAAACGCCAGAGGAGATAAATGAAGAAGAGTACGATGACCCAGAGCTCGTTCAAGCGTTAAAGCCTTCTTTGGCAGAGGCAAATGCAAGAAAGGGCAAAGCCCCTATCCCCAGAGCTGGAGAAGGATCATCCTCCAAAATGGCGAAGGAGGAAACGTCCACGGGTACGTTCGAGGCTCTGTTAGGAGCTTTCAAACCTATCCTAGCAGAGGGGTCCACCCAGATGCCGATTCTAGAAGAAGAAGAAGAAACCAGAATACCAGAATCTGCCACAATGCTGAGGGTTTCTGAGATACTTGATTCGATGAGCAAGATTCCTATGCAGAAAGTGCACACAGAGCCCGTAACCACTGTGGAGGAGATTCTGCGGTGGCGTTACTCTTCCGTGGACACAGAGCCCCCTTACGATCCAGAGCTTACAAGTATACCCTCTACAGCTGTGAAGTTTCACTTCTCAAAACTCACAAGGCCACGCGAGCAGGTCTTCGCAGAGCACGTGATAACTTCCCTTGAAACAATATCTCCAAGGACTATGCTGAAGAAGACCGTGCTTTATGCTCAATATGTGGTGAAGAGGGATGACGGCAACCTATACACGTTCATAGATGCTGACCTCCACAACCTCTGTGTATTTGATCTTATATTCTTGCACAAAATTCTTAACAAATACATGGAGAGGAGGTCAAGCTATTCGATTTCCCTCAGAAGGCTGATTGAGGTGATGCGTGCTCAAGTGAAATACTACAGCCATAAGGACTTCGATATTCCGATGAGGTTGGCCCAAACAGAATTGAAGATTTCCCCTCCGAAGAACAGGCCAAGTTGGTTACTTAGATGTCATCCCAACACCATTGTCCAAAATCCCATCTTTGGGTTTGTTTTCCTGGACAAGGATGAGATTCTAAGGTTCTTTGATCCGACAAAGGCGAACAAGTATTCGACAGAGACTCTTGAG
>NW_020202646.1:4827-21932 GCF_001531365.2 Cynara cardunculus var. scolymus
CATACAAGTGCGCGTCGAGCCCATGCGAAGGGTTTGGTTAAGATATGCCAAATTCCACCAAGTATACAAATGGAACCTAACCATACATGGCCGCCGATTATATCTTCCAAATCGTCTACACTAACAATCCATCCTTCCCCCCCCCCAAAGGGCGATTTTAGTAAATAACCAAATATGGTACTTGGGCTAAGGGTCAAGTTGGTGATTTTTCTTACATCTCCTCCTCCCGGAGCCCAAGTATCATATACGCCCCCAAAATAAAGAGATTTTCAGAGGATGAGTTTAATTTCCTCTTGTAATTCTTTCAGTTAGTCATTTATTGCATTTTTTGTCCAATATTACTTTTTCATACTTAGGGGGAGATTGTTAGCTCTAATATTCACTTAATGTAAAAGTATGAAAAAGTATTCTGCAAGTGTTGACATAAGGGTATCTTCCACAGAAGACAACAGAGGACCAGCAACAGAAGTTGTTTCAACGTGCAAGTCAAGAATGACAGAACCTCTGATATCTCTCATAGAGGTTCTAGAAAATAGTCCTCCGGCAATAAGAACCTACAAGTCTATTACAGCAGAGCCTCTGAGATGGCTCATAGAGGGTCTGTGGATTCGTCTTCTATGAAGATCTTGTTCTGCTGTTTTTCCAAGGTTGTTAGTTGCATGTGCTTCTCACGTGACTAGGTCTTTAATAGACTTTATTTGGACGGCTTAGATGATTTCACTTTATAGATCATGTCAGAAAAGTCGTTAGGGTCTAGTATAAATAGCAGCTTAGGCCTTTGTATTCAGTGTGCTTCCGTATTGTAATCGTCYATATTTTCAATCAATTGAAAAACCTTTGAAGCGATTCTATTGCATTCATCTTCTTCATATTAATCTGTGTGTTCTTGRTTAATTACTCTGTTTTGTTCTTATCATTGTTTTCGCTGCACTATAATCGTCCTAGAGATCATTCAGAGTAAGAGTTCAAATACCAAAGCTGAATTTACAGGTCCTAACATATGGAATGAAAAATGGCTAAGTCATATGAATCCGGCTGCAATGTTGAGCGATGATGAGCATAATCTGATCAAGATGTGTCCGAGAATGGCTAACTTTTGGCTAAGTCAAGAAATCGGGTAAAGCATAAATCGTTTAAAACTCACCAAAACACAAAAATATCAACTTTTTCACCACAAAATAGATCAAAAATCATATTTTTATGAACTTTTTCAAGAGCACAAATTTTTTAAAAATCACAAAACTCGTCAGATCTTGAAAATGAATGATCAAATCACGAAAATTTGTGAATAATAAAGATTCACGAGTCAATTACACACACAATGATCATCATTTTAACATCAAATCACCAAAAAAAATGAAAGATTTACGTTGAAAATTATGAAAAACTTGAAGAACACTTCAAGAACAAATATGAAGATGAAGATGAGAAGATGAAATTTTCTAGAAATTTTTAGCTTTTTGGATGTTTTCTTCAAACGATCTCACTGCATCTCAGCTCTGATACCAATTGTGTGTCCCACTTTAATGATCAATCTTCAATAAACATCAAGAACAATGGCAAGAACATGTAAGAACATCAAGAACACTTGAATATCTAGAGAGGAAAGGTCAAACAGTCAATGCAAGTATTATATCTCTCAAATATACATAATATTACAATAAAGCTCTTCTAATTCTCATACTTACAATTCACTAGACAAGATCTATTTATAGGTCAAACAATAAAAGCACAAGTCAAAGTCAAACATGACTTACAAAGTCAAACACTCTACAAATACAATTATAAACTTTCAAGACGAATACAATTTAACTCTAAAATTTAATCCCAACAAATAGAGTTAAGAGTCAAAGGAGCTCTAATTCTAGTTTATCATCTTTTTAAATTAAGGTAGGTTTTCTCTGGACTAGAGACTTTATTTGTGAAGTAAGAATATACAGAACATACAATAGCTTTGTTGATAAAGGATAATCAATTTATAATACACAATCCACACTTTATATCAAGAATACAGGTAAGTATATATACAACAGTTTGGAAACTAAAGGAAACGTTACAACCCTTCATAAGAGATACGACGGTTGATGAAACAGTTTTGGCAGGAACTGGATAACTGTCAACTAACGAAATAGAGGTAACGGTAACTTGGATGTTTTAGCTTATAATTTAACATTCCCCCTTACGCTAAACATCATCCACTTTCAATTCCTTTTTCAACTTTATGAAAGGACCACACTGTAAAGACTTTGTAAACATGTCTGCCAATTGATCTCTCGAATTGCAATACACCACATCAACTTCTTCATCTTGAATAAGTTCTCTAATGAAATGGAACTTTATCCTTATATGCTTGCTTTTACCATGATAGACTGGATTTCTGGTTAAAGCAATTGTTGATTTATTATCACAATAAATCTGTGTGGCACTTCTTTGAGGGATGCCCAATTCTTCTAAAATGCCCCTAAGCCATAAGGCTTGACAACCAGTAGAGGAGAGTGCCATATACTCTGCTTCAGTGGAAGATAAAGCTACCACCTTTTGTTTCTTTGACTGCCATGATACAGCACCTGTTCCTAGAGAAAATATGTAACCTATTGTACTTCTGCTATCATCAAAGCATCCTCCATAATCACTATCACTATACCCAATTAATTTGAAGACAGGAGAGTACGAGTAGGTAATACCACGGTCTAGAGTACCTTTTACATGTCTTAGGACTCTTTTTACAGCTTCCCAATGTCCTTGTTTGGGATTTTCCATATATCTGCTGAGCATACTCACAGCAAACATTATGTCAGGTCTTGTTGCTGTCAAGTACATAAGACATCCAACAAGACTTCGATATAGAGTAGAGTCTACTGGTCTTTCACCATCACCTTTTGACAGCTTTAATCTAGGCTCCATAGGGGTAGCAGCAGACAAATAATCACTCATATTAAATCTTCCTAGTAGATCCCTAGCATACTTCTTTTGAGAAATTGATATAAAATGCTTACCTTGAGAGGCTTCTATCCCCAAGAAGTAGTGAAGCAGTCCTAAGTCAGTCATTTCAAAGTTCTCTTCCATAGACTTCTTAAACTCAGTAATCAAATCCATGGAGTTCCCTGTAAAAACAAGATCATCTACATAAATGCAGACCAAGAGTATAGTATTATTACCTTCCCTTTTAATGAAGAGGGTATGCTCATGATTACACTTTAGAAATCCATGATCAAAAAAGTGTTTTTCAATTCTGCTATACCAGGCTCTTGGAGCCTGTTTCAGTCCATAAAGAGCCTTCTTCAAATGGCATACTTTGTGTTCCTCTCCTTTTCTTTTATACCCATTAGGTTGATCAACATATACATTTTCTTCAAGGTATCCATTCAGAAAAGCCGACTTCACATCCATTTGATGTACACTCTAGTTGTATTGAGCAGTAATAGCCAAGATAATATGTATGGTCTCTAGTCTAATCACTGGGGTAAAGACTTCTTGATAATTGATACCAAACTGATGTTTATAACCATTCACAACAAGTCTGGCCTTATGCTTGTCTATTTCCCCTTTTTCATTATACTTGGTCTTGTAAATCCATCTCACTCCTATGGATTTTTGTCCTCTTGGCAAGTCAACTAACTCCCATGTGTTGTTTTTAATTATGGACTTCATTTCACTGTCCATAGCATCCCTCCACTTTTGATCTAAGCAAGCCTCCTCATAATGTAAAGGGTCTGCATCAGAAAATAAGGCAAAATTAGCCAAATTATCAATATTGATTACCTGGGCACTTTCATACAAATTTCTCAGACTTGTAGTCTTCCTGTTTTGTCTTTCTGTTAAGAAAGGACAACCAGAACTTGTTTCTTCAGTATTGGTTGTATCTTGATCAAGAGGATTTGATGAAGACCCTCTTAATGGTGTAGTTGGTTCATCTTGAACAGTAGGAACATTTATATCATATTGTTGTGGCTCATCAATTAAACTACAACTTCCATCATCATCACAAACTAAGCCACTCCAAGAGTTATCTTCATCAAAGATAACATCCCTGATAATGATCACCTTCTTAGTAACAGGGTTATAAAGTTTGTAGGCCTTGGTATTATAACTATATCCTATAAAGACTGCTTTCTCAGACTTGTCGTCCAGGTTTCCCTTTTCTGTTTTGGTATGTGAGCATATGCTATACACCCAAAAATTCTTAAATGATTAACACTAGGTTTAAACCCATTCCAAGCTTCTTGAGGTGTTTTATTTTCAAGGCTTTTAGTGAAGGATCTGTTGATTAGATAAGCAACACAGGAGATTGTTTCTGCCCAAAACATATTAGGCAGACCTTTACTTTTGAGCATACACCTAGCCATCTCAACCAAAGTTCTATTCTTTCTCTCTGCCACACCATTCTGTTGAGGTGTGTAACTAGCAGTCAATTGATGGTGATTACCATTGCTTCTTAAGTAATCCTCAAAGTTATGTCCAATATACTCACCCCCTCTGTCAGATCTTAAGTTCTTGATCTTGTGTTCACTTTGTCTTTCAACCATATTCTTAAAAGTGATAAAACTAGTAAATGCTTCTGACTTTTCCTTTAGGAAATATATCCAAATTCTCCTACTAAAATCATCTATAAAAGTCAAGAAATATTTACTTCCACCAAAAGACAAAGTTCTCATAGGTCCACAAATATCCGTATGGACCAATTCCAACTGTTTTGATGCTCTCCATGTCTTATCATGAGAAAATGACTTCCTTGAATGTTTTCCAAGGACACATCCTTCATATAACTGATTAAGGGAAGTAACTGAGGATAACCCCGTCACAATGTCATTTTTGTGCATATGGGAAAGGGTATCAAGATTTACATGCCCAAACCTCTTATGCCATAATAGAGAGGCTACCTTAATACCCATAGACAAAGAAAAGAAAGTGTCATCATCAAATTTGATAGGGAACATCTTGTTGGTGGTCATATTAACCCTTCCAATCACTGAATTGTTTGAATCAGTGATTTCACAATATATGTCCTTAAACAGCAGCCCATACCCTTTCTGAATGAGTTGTCCCACACTCAGTAAATTGTGTTTAAGGCTAGAGACATAGAATACATTAGAGATTTTCTTATCTCTGTCTCTTATTTTAATTAAGATTTCTCCCTTTCCATGAACGATTAACTTTTTATCATCTCCTTTTCTAACATCTTTCTTGTCTGATTCTTCCAGATTTAAAAACAATTGTTGGTTTCCTGTCATATGATTGCTACACCCACTATCCAAATACCATAGATTACTTAAATTTGATTCTTGTATGCTAAGCATCATGAACATTGTATTATCATTATGGCTATCTTCTTTATGTATAAAACTAGCAGTCTTTTTTTCTTCTGCCAACCTTTTTCTGCAAAACTTTATTGTATGTCCTATCTTATCACAGTAAAAGCATTTTATTTGGGGAAAAGGCTTACCTCTACTTCTGCCTTTGAAGCATACTGTGCGTTGTTCTTCTTTGTTGATATCGACTCCTTTTTGCCTGTTACTTGTGCTTGCTTCCCAGGGTGACTGAGTTTGGAAAACGTATTCCATCACAATTGCATCAAACTATTTCATGCGTAGTTCATGGGACTGCAGGATGCCTAACAAGGTTTCCAAAGAAAAGTTTGCTAAATCTTTGGATTCCTCTATAGCGACGACCACATATTCGAACTTCCTGGTAAGACTACAAAGTATTTGTTCAACAACCCATCTATCATCGATGTTTTCTCCATTTAATCTCATCTGGTTCATCAACACAATTACCCTTGTGTAATACTCTTCAATACTTTCTATTTCTTTCATCTGAAGGTTGTCAAATTCACACCTTAAGGTTTGTAATCGCACAACTTTTACTCTCTCCGCCTCTGTAAGACTTGAACAACATATCCCATGCCTCCTTAGCAGTTTTTGATGATGGTATCATCTCAAATATGTTATCATCAACGGCTTGATATAATAGAAACAGGGCTCTCTTACCCTTCCTTTTTGTTTCATTAAGAACACTTGTTTGTAATGCGGTGAGTGCAGTGGGATTTTCTGGTTCTGTGACTCCTCCTGTTATAATTGTCCATAGATCTTGAGATTGGAACATTACCTTCATTTGAATGCTCCAATGAAAGTAGTTTCTTCCATTCAATTTTGGTAATTGAATTGGTGTTTGTGATTGTAGTGTATTATGCGAACTTGAAGCCATATGAAGTTGGCTCTGATACCATTTGAAGTAAGAATATACAGAACATACAGTAGCTTTATTGATAAAGGATAATCAATTTACAATACACAATCCACACTTTATATCAAGAATACAGGTAAGTATATATACAACAGTTTGGAAACTAAAGGAAACGTTACAACCCTTCACAAGAGATATGACGGTTGATGAAACAGTTTTGGCGGGAACTGGATAACTGTCAACTAACCAAAATAGAGATAACGGTAACTTGGATGTTTTAGCTTATAATTAAATAGTTTGGTCCAGGGAATCTCTAGTTGGGTATTGTTTCAGTTAGATACAGAGGCTCTGGTTATCAAGGGCTGATACGCTCTGGCCCGTTAAGCGAGAAGAGTTTATGGCAACTCCATTAAGGGATCAAGAGTTCCAATATTTTGAAATTGTGCTATGTGTTGTAGTAATCTGTTGGCTTTATATTTTGATTATAATACAGATTGTATGATTTCACTTAAATGTGTTTATCTCTATGTAAAAGATATTTTATCAGGTTTTGGTGATTTTTCACCCTGCATTTGCAAAGAAGGGATTTACTCACTAGACCTTCCGATCTAACCTCATTTTGTGTTTCAAAAATGTGCATTGTAGGAACTGCGGGGTCGCGGGATAATAACAGGAAGGGGAAAATATAATTATTTTCCTTATGTGTTATCTGTTTGGGAAGATCAATCTAATGCTTGTATATTTTGAAGATACATGTTTTTATGCATGTGATAGTGCAGGGACATTTTTTTGGAATTTTTCATATGTAAATTATGTACATATAGAATTCTTCTAGTAGTGGGACCTATGTGGTATTATCGATGCGGTGAGTTAGGTCATCTATCATGGGATTGCAGCATACCTAAAAGGTGTTTTCAATGCAATTCGCCTGATCATATTCGACCAAAATGTCCCCAGTTGAGAGTTCCTTGTTTAATTGTGGGAGGAAATACTTCAAGTGTTCGTGGGAAGCCTAGTGCAACAAGGGGAGGACAGAGTGGTGTGCGGGGACGATCATTTCAGATGACGAAAAGTGAGGCCGAAACAACACCAGATGTGGTAACAGGTACTTTTCTTGTTAATTCTATATATGCTAAAGTGTTATTCGATTTTGGTGCAAACTTTTCTTTCGTATCATCACCATTTGCTAATTATGCATATATAAATTATGTGCCCCTTAGTGATACATTACTGATTGATATCACTAATAATTGTGTATCTTTTACCTATGTGGTTAATGATTCCATAATTGAAATTGAGGGGTGTGGGCTGCCGATCCGATTATTCCCTATGCCGATGAAAGAATTCGATGTTGTGGTGGGAATGGATTGGTTAGTAGAAAATTGGGCTATTATTTTGTAACAAGAAAATGATCAGTATTGATCTGCTGGGGAAAGGACCAATTGTTATTTATGGTGATCGGCACTCGGCAGGATCACCATACCAACTTGTTATCAGTTCTGAAAGCCTAAAAATATATTCAGAAAAGATGTCAGAGTTATTTAGCTTATGTAATAGATTCAAAGAAAGAAAAAGGTAATCAAGAGTCAATTCCAGTTATATGCGACTATCTAGAAGTCTTTCAAGACGATTTGTTTGGTCAACCGCCTGATAGATCTATCGAGTTTAGGATTGATCTGGTACCCAGAGCAGCACCAATAGCAAGAGCACCATATCGATTAGCGCTATCGGAATTAAAACAGTTGGTTACTCAATTGAAGGATCTTCTTGATAAGGGTTTCATCAGACCAAGTACCTCACCTTGGGGTGCTTCGGTTCTATTTGTCAAGAAGAAAGATGGATCAGTGCGAATGTGTATTGATTATCAAGAATTGAACAAGCTAACAATTAAGATTAAGTATCCTCTACCAAGAATCAATGATTTATTTGATCAACTGGTGGGAGCCAGTTACTTTTCAAAGATCGATTTGTGGTCGGGATACCATCAGTTAAAAGTTAGAGAATAAAATATTGCTAAGACTGCTTTCCGAACTCGGTATGGGCATCATGAGTTTTTGGTTATGCCTTTTGGTCTAACCAATGTTTCTGCAACTTTTATGGATCTGATGAACCGAGTATGTAGTGAATATGTCGATAAATTCGTTATTGTGTTTACCGATGATATTCATATATACTCGAAATCTAAAGAAGAGCATGCTGATCACCTTTGTCTGATCCTTGAACTTTTAAAAAAAGAAAAGTTGTATGCCAAATTGTCTAAATGTGAATTTTGGTTAAGAGAAGTTCAATTTCTGGGTCATGGTATATCTGAAGCAGGAGTAAAAGTTGATCCTGCTAAGATTGAAGCAGTAGAGAAATGGGATGCACCGATAACTCCTTCTAAAGTTCGTAGTTTTCTAGGGATAGCAAGTTACTACCGAAAGTTTATTCAGGATTTCTCCAAAAATGCAGTACCATTGACAAAATTGACTCAGAAAAAGTTTTCCAATTGTTAAAAGATCATCTTTGCAGCGCTCCAGTTTTGTCTTTGCTAGAGAGAAGATTTCATGGTCTATAGTGATGCTTCAAAATTGGGTTTGGGTTGCGTATTGATGCAGAGAGGAAAAAGTTAGTTTTTCTTACGCATCCAGACAATTGAAGGATCATGAAAAACGGTATCCAACGTATGACATGAAGCTATAAGTGTCAGATCTCTTCAAAACATAAAAGTCTCCAAATTTTGTTCAATCAAAAAGAGTTAAACATGTGGCAACAACGATGGATTGAACTGGTAAATGATTATGAGTTCGAAATTTCTACCATTCGGGGAAATCCAATGTGGTAGCAGATGCCTTAAGAAGGAAAGAGAAAAGTGGTACGATCAGGGCTATAGCTATGAGAATGAAACTTTTGCCAGATCTTCATAGTGAAATTGCAAAGTGTCAGGGGGAAGCTGTCAAAGAAGATAATTTCAAGATTGAATGATTGGGTAAATTGATTTCCACCCTGGAAAAGAATGATAAAAAAACTTTTGTGTGTTCAAGGTCAGGTTTGTTTACCATGCTATGGGAATATCCGATAAATTATGTTGAGTGAAAGCCATAAATCCTGATATTTTATTCATCCCGGCACCAATAATATGTATAAAAATTTAAAACCATATTATTGTTGGCCTAGATTAAAGAATGACATAGCAAAGTATGTGGAAAGATGTATGACGTGTCTACAGGTGAAAGTTGAACATCAAAAACCTTATCGGAGTCTGCAATCTTTAGAGATTCCTGTGTGGAAATGGGATCATATCACAATGGATTTCATCATGAAATTACCTCGAACTCCAAAAGGATATGATGCCATATGGGTAGTTGTGGATCGTTTATCAAAATCCATGCACTTTTTTCGATAAAAGATAATCATCTGTTAGAAAGATTAGCAAGGATTTATATTAAAAAGATTGTGACCAGACATGGAGTTCCGTTATCTATCATCTCAGACAGGGATAGTCGGTTTACATTAAAATTCTGGAAAAGTTTTCAGAAAGCTTTGGGTTCTCAGATTCGGCTGAGTACGACATATCATCCGTAAACTGATAGGCAGAGTGAAAGAACAATTCAAACTCTTGAAGATATGTTAAGGGCTTGTGTTATAGACTTTGGAGGATCATGGGAAGATCATTTGCCGTTAATTGAATTTCCCTATAACAAAAGCTATTAATCCAGCATCCAAGCGGCATCATATGAAGTTTTGTATGGTCGTAGGTGCCGAACGCCGTTATGTTGGAATGAAGTGGGTGAAAAACGATTAACAGGGCCAAAAATTGTTCAAGTCACTTCTGAGAAAATTGAGAAGATTAGAGAAAAGATTAAAACAGCTCAAGACCGTCAGAAGAGCTATGCCGACAGACGCCGCAAGCCAATTGAATTCTTTGTGGGAGATTATATGATGCTGAAAGTCTCTTCGTGGAAAGGGGTAGTCAAATTCGGTAAGAAAGGTAAACTCAGTCCAAGATATATTGGGCCATTCAGAATCTCTGCAAGTCGGAATGGTTGCATATCAGTTAGAGCTACCTGAAGAGCTTAGTTCGATCCATAACACTTTCCATGTGTCTAATCTACAGAAATGTTTGGCAGATCCGACTCTGGCAGTTCCACTACCAAAAGTCAGATTAGACAATAAATTGAACTTTGTGGAAACCCAGACACAATAACTGATCGAAAAACCAAGGTTCTGCGGAATAAGGAAATTAGTCTGTTAAACGTTCAGTGGCATTTTCACAAAGGTTCTGAGACAACCTGGGAATTAGAATCTGAAATAAAAAAACCGAATATCCGTGATTATTTGATTAAATGAATTCCAGGACGAAATTATTTTGAGGGGTGGATAATGTGATAACGGGGTTCTGGTTATCACCTAAGGTAATTATTATATGATAATTTGATATGTGATTACGTTAGTATATGATTAATTGTTATAATTAATCATCTAGATACATGTTTACATAAGATTAGTATGTGAATATGTGTATATTTTCATGCATGTAATTGTGGTAAAAATATGCATGAAATATTGATGAGTATGGGTGCATGTGTATATATGTGGGGGTGCATGAATTTAGTATGCATGCTGGTTATTACTTGGTTAACCGTCCTTCCCTTGATAGAAAGGTATAAATAGGGAAGGTTTTAGAGAAGGCAAATTTCTTGCCTTTCTTGGAAAGAATTGAGAGAGAAAGCGTTACAGTGGGTTTTCATTTCTAAGTCTGGAATTGAGATCAATTTGGTAGTTGTTTCATATTTTCTATTTCATCTTCAACTTTTGAATTTGCATAAGGTGAGTGTTTATCAAAACATCCTTTGCATATGATTTGATTACTGGTTTATAGCTTTAACATGATGATATATTGAAAATACTGCATTTGTTCTTCATCACTTTCAATGACCAATTTAAGATTCTTCACCGGTCACTGTGTTGACCGGATTAGAAACTGTCTGGACACCGTGTTGTTTGGATTAGGGGAAGTCCGATTGTTGAAGCTGTATCCGGACATAGTATTGTCCAGTGAGGGTTTACCCGGTCACTAAGTTGACCAATGAGAATCATATGATCGGATAGTGTTGTCCGATGAGGACTTGTCTGATCATCCTACTGACTTATGGGAATTTTACCCGGACCTAGGGCTGACCGATAAAATCATACATAGTTGTGTTGTCTGGAGAAAGTATGTCTGCGTAAGCTGTTTTCCCTAGGTTATGTTGTCCGGATAGAGTGTCCGGCTAAGTCTGTCCGGACATGTGTTGGCCGGATAAGCTTGTCCAGATACAAGCTGTTCGTACAACTTAATTGTTGAAATTGAGTTTTAATATTGGAATTTTCACAATTAACATTTATTTGGGTTTAAAATTTGTYATATTGTGAAAAGGGGTATTTTATATCTTTTAAAAATGGAAAAGATAATGTTTCTACCAGACGTGGTGATGTAAGTATGTTCTAGTTTGAAACTATATTTTGGGAAATATTTCTACCAGACGTGTTAACGTAAGTCTGTTCTGGGTAGAAACTATATTTTGGTAAATGTTTCTACTAGACGTGGTGACGTAAGTCTGTTCTGGGTAGAAACTATATTTTGGGAAATGTTTCTACCAGATGTGGTGATGCAAGTCTATTCTGGTTAGAAACATTTCCCAAAATATACGTGGTAACGCAAGTCTGTTATAGAATGAAACTTTGTTTTAAGAGGTACCTAGACGTGATGATAATTATCTGTTCTGGCTTGGAACTGGGTGTTGGGTACTTCCACACGTGGTGACGTAAGTCTGTTCTGATAAGGAACCTTGTTTTAAAGAAGAAATAAGGGTGACATATCAAGGAGAGGTGTACCTATGGATATAAGGGTGACAATTGCAGGTGTGAGTATTATTATAACTCTTGTTATTATTACTATTAGATATAATAAGTCTAAATCAGCATTTTTTTGTGACTTAATGATTTAGAGGTCTTGTTCTCTTTAGAAATAATAACTTTAATGTTATTGAGAAGGGGAAAATAAATTTATCACCTGAGGCTTTCATTGTCTAAGTTTTCAATCAAGTTTTAACATATGCAGAAAGGCTCTGGTGGTCTTTTTTAGCAGGACTAGAGAACTTTTGATTATGAGAAAAGACTTTAAAATTTCTTTAGGAATCTTATAATCCAGAAGCCCTGTATGTTTCATACATAAGCTCTGTATCTTGAAAATAGTTATTTCTTATTGTCTAAAGCTCTGTGCCTGAGCTTTGTATCAGAGTTCTGTCTTTTAAAATTTATCTTTTCTTCAAAAATATTTATAAATAGAGTTAAGAGTCAGAGGAGATCTAATTATAGTTTATCATCTTTTAAAATTAAGGTAAGTTTTCTCTAGACCAGAGACTTTGTTTGGTCTAGGGGATCTCTGGTTGGGTATTGTTTCACTTAGATACAGAGGCTCTGGTTATCAAGGGTGGAGAAGCTCTGGCCCATTGAGCCAGAAGAGTTTATGGCAACTCCGTTAAGGGATCAAGAGTTCCAATATGTTGAAATCGTGATATGTGTTGTAGCAATCTGTTGGCTTTATATTTTGATTATCAAGCAGATTGCCTGATTTCATTGAAATGCGTTTATCTCTACGTAAAATATATTTTATCAGGTTTGGGTGATTTTTCACCCTGCATTTGCAAAGAAGGGATTTACTCACTAGACTTTCTGGTCTAACCCTCATTTTGTGTTTCAAAAAATGTGCATTGTAGGAACTGTGGGTTGCGGGATAATAAAGGGAAGGGGAAAATATAATTATTTTTCTTATGTGTTATCTGTTTGTGAAGATCAACCTGATGCTTGTATATTTTGAAGATACATGTTGTTATGCATGTGATAATGCAGGGACATTTTTTTTTTGAATTCTTCATATATAAATTCTGTACATATAGAATCCTTGTATTAGTGGGACAATGTGGTGTAATCTATATTTCTTTTATATGAAATGTATGTTATATGCAAATGTGGAGTTTGGGGTGTTACAATTCATATATGTAAGATAAGTTTTCTGACTTGATTTAATTTTTTAAAATTATTCCGTGTAATACACGGGTTTGAACCTAGTTAAGAAATATATGAAGTTCAAGTGAGGTAATCAGATTAGCTTGGTTTTGTCATGACAACCATTAAAGTTCTGAGATAGACAATTATGAACGTGTGTGTTTATCTATTATAATCAGTATTCTTGCATACATTTATACAAAATTTATACCCTTTATCTGGTCAACATTTGCGGCTTTGACCGTGAAGTATCATACAATATCTCGCATGGGTGTGCGGAAGATGGATAGGTAGCTTCATAATTTTTACAAATAGACGGCAAACAAGTTCATATGTGAACCCATGATTCATATATGTATTTTTCGTATAGCTGTAAGTTTTGATAGGTCAAAGCCGCAATTCTTGAAAGTAAAATACACAATTATTGACCAATGAAATCCACAATTATTGACCAATCAAATCTGATCTTGACCATAAACTAAGGCTATATATATAATATATAGAGAGAGCGATTTTGGTTCAAATGTTAACCCAACTATTGTGTTAACTTTGTTAACCATTTTCAACCAATCACAATCCATCTTAGCATTAGGTTCCTATCCATCTTAGAATTTAATAACAATGATACATCTGTAATTTTCTTTTTTATGTAACTATTATATCATTAATTGGGAGTTACAAAATCATAAAATTTCATGATTTGTGTTAAATTATTATTAATCTTGTTATTTTTTTAATATTGATTTTCTATCTCTAATGTTTATGAATTTGTGACTAGTGAGGGAGACCCGGTAGAAAAGTTTTTGGCATCGTTCAAATTGACATATACGAAAGATGATGAACATGTGTGACCATATGAACACCAATTCACATATGAGAATATTCTTACAACCATATCAACACAACTCCATATATATGAACCATTGTGTCAATTACGAACACAAATTGACATATATGAACACTTGTGTCAATTACGAAAACAGATTGACCTATATGTACAGTTGGTATAAATATGAACACATATTGACACAAATGAACTTACGAAAGATGATGAACATGTGTGACCATCTGAACACAAATTCACATACATGAACGTTCGTACAACCATATAACCACAACTTGACATATATGAACCCTTGTGTCAATTACGAACACAAATTGACATATATGAACCCTTATGCTAATTACGAACACAGATTGACATATAAGTACAGTTGGTATAAATATGAACACATATTGACACAAATGAACATACGAAATATGATGAACATGTGTGACCATATGAACACAAATTCATATATATGAACATTCGTACAACCATACAAACACAACTCAACATATATGAACCGTTGTGACAATTACGAACACAAATTCACATATATGAACCCTTGTGTCAAATACAAACACAGATTGACATATATGCACACTTGTGTTATTTACGACTCTTTTCCATATATATACCCTATTCACACATGAACATTTCCCATAAATATCGAATACTTGTTCACATATGAACAATTAGTAAAAAAAAAACTATTGAAGAATCTGGTGTCAAGAATCTTGTTGTTGGTTTTGATTCGATGACGAGATTAATTCCCGGATAGTTACATTGTTATTCATGAGCAATTACAAAACATTTTATTGTCATTAATGAGCGCTTACAAAATATCTCATTGTTACTAATGGACAACTAAAATATTTTCCCAAAATACCCTTTGTAAATATTGTTCGCTTATGTTACGTTCTCTATGTGTGCAATTATTTACACTTTATGTCATTAATGATATTAGCCACAAATTTCAATGATCAATTGTCAAGGTTAACAAAGTTAACACAATAATTTGGGTTAACAAATGAACTTGTCCCTATATATGTATAGGAATGTGTGTGTGTGTGTATATATATATATATATATATATATATATATATAGCAAAGGATTATTCTTGATTGCAAGGTCAAGGTATTACACAATCAGGTAATCCCTCGTCAATGTTTAATGAAAACACCACAACGTAGCTAAGCAAGATTGGAAATCAAAAGCAGATATGACAAATAGTTGCCCCATTTTATTCAGTAGTTCAATTTCAAAGACAATTGTTCTTAAGGGGATGAGGCTCGAACTAATATATATGCAATGTTAAATAAATTGGTGATATTTTATAACATTTGTATAAATATAGTAACCAAAAAAAAATAAAACCAAATTATAATACTTATATATAAAATAAAGCACACGAACTTATGTTAAGTTTTAGATATAGACAAGCAAAACAAGAAACAAGTAAAATTAAGAAACACAATGGTGTAATTGGATTTATTTTTAGATATAGACAAAGCAGTACGGATAAATTCGAACAAAAAATATAAAGAACAACATAATTTTGTGTCCCATACATACACACATATACATATACAGGTTTATTTTGAAAAATGGTAACTATTTAAGAAGTAAATAAGTGATCTTAACCCTTCATCTAGTAGTTCGAGTTCAACCACTATCCTACATGAATATGGGAATAATGCATCAAGTATCAAATAGAAAAAAGTAAGGTACAATAAGGATGATAACACAAAACATATTCCACTTAAGTTTTTATATAATCAGTAATAACAAACTCTCCTCGAGATTCAAGTGAATCAAATAAGATGCAAGGAGAATGTAACATATATGTCTACCAAATCATTACCTAAAATCATATTTGAAAACATGTATAAAGTATTAAAATCCAAATGTTTTCCAAACTCACTTGATTAATGCACAAATTTGGGGGAGTAATGCTCAAAAGGGGAAGTATTATATATGTATGTGTGTGTATATATATATATGGGGAAGATCAAATGTTAATCAACAATTTTGTGTTAACTTTGAAAACCATGACAACCAATCAAATTTCAATATTCTTGTAGGTTTATGTCATGTTCACATTTTAATTACAAGGGTATTTCAGTAAATTAATTTGATATGTAACTCCCAAATAATTAATGGGGAGTTACAAATCATCAAATCCCGAAAAATAAGCATTTATAATATTAATATTTTTTTTTAATCTTGATCTTCCATGTTTATTGTTTTATCAGTTTTTAATTCGCATAGAAAAAACACGGTAGTAAATTTTTTTTGTATCAATCAACCTAATATGGATAAACGCAATGGAATATAAATCGACAACGGTGAGAAGATTAAAATGATTTATGATGACAATCGGAGTTCGAGGTCGGAAATTGAAGAAATTAACCAAAGCGAATGTCTTGGTAATAGATTTTTATTTTTTTAGATTCGTTTTAATCGAAATTATGTTCATTACGATGTGTTGTGTTTTTTATAATTCATCTTGTATTGATAGGTTTTTTTTAATTACTAAAATACGTACCTAAATCACATGTTCAAATGGAAGTACATGCACGACCCATTTTCATATTGTCATATTACCGATTTTTATGAATCATGAACCATTGTGTTCATGTTACATCTATCATATGAACACAAGTGTTATTTTTTAAGCTTGATACCAAATCTTTAAATTTGTGTAAGTGTTTGCACCCGGTGTTCATAGCGTTGGGGTTATGTGTTCATATATTTTATACGATATGAACAAGGGGTGAACACGATATGAACAAGGGGAGAACAACCATATAAGATCAGAAACATATATGAACAAGGGGTGAACCTTAAATGGTGTGGATGCAATGCATGTATAAAACTCMAATTGACAAAGGATCGCTCCTGAATGTRTTTATAATGAAGGAACTATTGTTCACAATCTGTTCATATCGTGTTCATACATGTTTTTTTACTTATTTCCTTTCGTATAACAGTTTTTCTTATTATGTTCATATTGTGTTCGTAAATGCTATGCAGTCCAAGTTCATATATATGTCAAATTTTTGTTCG
>NW_020202646.1:23522-25076 GCF_001531365.2 Cynara cardunculus var. scolymus
AAATATAAAATACAATTAAGATAATCATTGAGTTCTAACAGACTACTCGATTACTATCTTTATAAAAAATTATATTATTAAACTTAAATTAAATTACTTTGTTACTAAACCTAAATTAAATTATAATAAAAAATTTAAATTAAGAAAATTTCACACAAAACAAGAATTTTTAAAAAGATTAATTTGATACTGATGTCAATATATATTTTTTCAAAATTTTATGATATTTTCAAATTTATTTTTTATTAAAAAATAAAAATATTATCGCATTATCAAAACCACATAAAACCGTATTATATCGATATAAAAATAGAATAAAACGAAACACTGAAATCGAGATGTGTCTCGATGCATTGCACGAGTACCCTTATAGTTTATAGAAATATGTTCACCGGTGATTTCGTGATATTTTCTTCCATACCGTTCATATCACCCAAAACGACATTAACAATACGCTTCAAAAATGTTTACATGTGATTTGTTCACTTGGATTAACAATTTATCCATTGTGTATATTAATATTCATATTTTCAAAAATGTTTATTTGTGATTTATTTACTCATTAACATTTTCAACAAGATTAATTTTATTTTTGATAATACATTGTGCAATTTGAATAAATGATCAAAATCCCAACAATCAAGCAACTATTAAATTGTAAAAACTCATTAATTAATACAAAATGTAACTTATAGGGGTAACTGTGGAAAAGATTGTAAAACCCATAAAAAAAATAAAAAAATCCGAGGAATTAAATAAGGCATTTTTATTATTATTCTATTTTTATACATATATATATATATATATATGTTAAACTAAAAATTTGAAATTTGAAATAAGTCAAATTGTTCACTTGCGGCTAAGGGCTGAAGGCCCCATTTAGAGGGGGGGAGCCTGCTGTCAGCATGGGAGAGGCAGCAGAGGATCAGGCGATGCCTAGTCCATAAAGGGAAACTGCGACCTGCATGATTGCAGAAGACAGTCTCACAGCCCCAAACTCGGGATTCTGCCGATTTGGTCAACTAATAGGCCAAATCGTGCGAGTATAAATTAAGGGCAACAGGTTAAGGTAGTTACTCTTTTGGGAGAAGAAGGGAATCGTTGAGCTTGAAAGAGAGAAGCCGGAGTTCAAACCAGCAAGGAAAACCCCCTGCTTCCCGTCGTTTAGAGGTAAATACTCGACCAAATTTATGATTTAAACAATGTTTAGCCGTGGCTTCGGCCCTGTATAGAATCCTAGAAGGCTCACGTCCAGACTTTGTGTTTTGGGAGTCGATTTCAAGGATTAGATTTCATTGTTAAACGCACAGTATCGCAGCCTGCTTAGAAGCCACTTTAGAGAATGCTACATAGAAGCTCTGCATAAGAGCTCTGTATCAAGTATGTTAGACAGAAGCTCTGCATGAGAGCTTTGTGTCATGCTAGCCAGAAGCTCTGCATGAGAGCTTCGTATCAAGTTATGTTATAGTGAAACTCTACACAAGAGCTATGTATCATGTTAGACAGAGGCTCTGTGTGAGAGCTCTGTGTCAAGTTATGTTAGACAGAGGCTCT
>NW_020202646.1:25246-30492 GCF_001531365.2 Cynara cardunculus var. scolymus
GACAGAGGCTCTGCGTGAGAGCTCTGTGTCAAGTTATGTTAGACAGAGGCTCTGCATGAGAGCTCTGTGTCAAGTTATGTTAGACAGAGGCTCTGTATGAGAGTTATGTATCAAGTTGTTTTAGACAGAAGCTCTGGAGGAGGGACCACAGAGGGGCTCTGGTCCTTGGTACCGAATTATTTCCTAAGGCTCGACCGCATAGGCTCTGGTCAATACCACATATGCTCTGGTCGTGAGACCAGAAGCTCTGTGAAAGAGACCACAGAAGGGCTCCAGCCCTTGGTGATTGTATTATTTTCTTATGATTTGGAACCAGAGGCTCTGTATTATTTATGTACTATTCGCTACTATAAATTGTAGGTTACCAGTCAGCGCCGTTAACTAAGCAATCAACGCTATCAGGTGAGTCTTCATGAGACTTACAATGGGATGCATACCTATGTATACATTATTTTCAAGCACGATACGATTTATATGATGATGGTACAAATACATGATGTTTCAGTGTACATACATGTTATGTTCTACATGTATGACGTTTTATAATCAGTTGCATGCTACGTGTTTAATTATGTTTCAAATAACTCTAGCATACTTTTCCATATTAAAGTTTGATGATTTAAGGGTGGGCATTTGACTAATAAGTCACAACCAGTATAAAACACTACCCGGACAAGTGGGTGATCAATCGAGAATGAACTATCAACCCAGGGCGTGTTGGTGACTAAATGACCCATTCTAGACAGATAAATTATGAGATCTCATTTCTTTCAGTGTTGCATGTTTTCAGAAATTGCATGCTACTTGTTACAAGGTTTACAAGTTGAAATATATGATGTACCATGTTTTTATACACGAAAACCATGAACTCACTGAGCTTTATAAGCTAACTATAGTATGCATCTCAGGCCCAGGTAGTTCGAGGACGGATAAAGGCAAAGGACATGCTTAGAGCATTGCKTWTTATCATTTCATTTTAGTCTTTTGTCTAAGATGTGYTGTAATGATTTTCTTTTTGTAACTTAACCCCAAGAGAAGGTGAGTTTGAACTTCAGTTAAGATTTTGATGATTCAAAGACTTCCGCTGTAATAGTTTAAATGATTTAAATTTAGCCATTACTTTGGTGTATTTATTAAGGAAAGGTTTCAGTTTACGTAACATCTCTCTTGATGAAAATGAGGGTGTTACAAGTTGGTATCAAAGTCTTAGTTTAAGGTAATTAGGCTAAAACTTACTTAGCTTAAGCTTAAACTGGGAAGATTGTTAGAGTTTTAGTTTTAGGCAAATAGGATGAGATTTGCTTAGCCTAAGCTTAAACTGAAAGGATTATTAGAAGCACATGTTTATTGTGTATTGGTGCGCTTAGCATGCGATTAAGTTTGATCCTACGTCACTACTCGAGTTAGTGTTCCTTTTTATTTGTAGGAGACATGGTTTGCACTATTCACACCAGGGCTATCAGACGCGGACGCGGACGCGGATACGGAACCCGTAGGACGCCTTACGGGCTAGGACCGAATAGAGGGTCGATTGGCAGTCACCGCCCCARCACCGGACAGGTTCCCGGTACCCGGTCCGGAAGCGATAGTCCGGCCCACACTGGTGAAGTGTCATCACGCGAGCCTATCAGGCAAGGGACCACGCTCGAACCTTCGGTGGACTACACGCCCCGCACACCGACACGTGAGGACATGATGGAGACTATAGAGACCCTGGAGGGCGAGAACACAAGACTAAAGGAGAGGTTGACCCGAACTTTAGGTGACAATACTAGACTAAATGAATGGCTGGGAAATCTTCAGCGGGCACATGTCGATCAAGGAGAAGCCCTAGTCAAACTAATTGAAGAGAATGCAGATTTGTCGGACCAGTGTCATGCCCTGATTTTGGATAAGGTTGTACTCGAGCAAGAACGAAGAATTGTTGCTCGCCCCGTAGGCACCAGAATCAGGGACAGGGTTCGCTTCTATAAGAGAGTAACCATTGACTATGCTGGCGTAGTCAAGGGCTGTCTCTCCAACTAGGTTCGATGCATCATAAATGGCCCAAGGGCTAGTATATTGGTTCCTCCGGGATACGTTGCCAACTATGCTTAAAGAAATGCTGGGTGACAGACTTAAGGATAATGAAGGTGGGGAGGAAGGAAGCGTTCGACACGAGAACACTCAAGTCCCTGAAAGGAAGGAAGTGTCCAATAAAGAGAAGGTGGAGTCGCTCATCATTGAGAAAACCGAGTTGACTGCAAGGGAGAGAGGATGCAGTTTTAAAACATTCAAAGGCACCGGGCCAAAGGAATTTAAAGGAATAGAGGGCCCAGTTGGCCTAATGAACTGGGTAGCCAAAATGCAGAGCTGCTTCAAAATTTGTAGATGCGCGGAAGATCAAAAGGTGACTTATGCTGCTACAACCTTTGTGGACTATGCGTTGCATTGGTGGGAGTCTGAATGTGCAATCAGAGGTGATGAGGATATTGCTGCCATGACTTGGGAGCAAATGAAAAAGACGATGATGGATAAGTACTGCTCGCAAACGGAGGTGAACAAGCTAGAATCTGAATTTCTGAGATTGAAGCAAGGATCGTTGTCAGTTCAAGAATATGTTAACGAATTTCTTGAAAAAGCGAGGTTCACCAGTTACTAGGTGGCTACCGAGGAGAGAAAGATAGATCATTTCAAGGACGGCCTAAGGATCGAAATCAAACGTTACGTGGTCATGACCAAGCCGACCACGTTTGTCCAAGTAGTAGAAATGGCAAAAGTAGCAGAAGAGAACAACGCTAGGGAGAACCATGATAGAAGGGATGCAAAGAGAAGATGGGAAGGATCGAACAAGTCCGACAAGAAGCCAAAATGCACTCCGACTTTGGCAAAAACACGAAGCGAGGGATTCTCTATTCCTCAATGTAACAAATGCAACAAGAGGCATAAGGGAGAGTGCAGAGCAGGGAGCCTGATGTGCTATAGATGTGACAGACCGGGGCACACCGCACGAGAGTGCTCGGAAGGAAGGACTTGTTACAAATGTGGGGCTACGGGACATTTGCGCCCTGACTGTCCAAAACATCGCAATGGTGCGACACCCCACGGGAAGACAGTGAACAACGGATTCGGGAAGAGAGCATAAAACAGGAAGGAACTGCCTAAGGGACACGGCCGAGCTTACAACATGACTTTGGAAGAGGCAAAGGAAACACCCGACGTCGTATCTGATATGTTCCCTATCAACAATATGTATGCACATGTGTTATTTGATTCGGGTGAAAATGGTAGTTTTGTGTCTACCACTTTCTACCACTAACTGAATAGTAGTGCCCGTAGGCTAGACAAAACCTATACTGTAGAAACAGCCGACGGTAGTCAGTGTAAGGTAGAAGAAGTATTCGATGAATGCACAATTGTTATAGACGGGAAGGAATTCCCCGTTAGGCTTATGCCGATGTGTTTAGGAGGTTTTGATGTAGTCTTGGGGATGGATTGGCTATCCAACAATCATGCGCAAATAGTATGCAATAAGAATATGATCAAGATTCAGACTCCGGAAGGAGAAACAATTAATGTTTACGGTGATCGAAAGAAGTGTTGCGTAGGGTTGATCAATGCAATTAAGCCAAATAGGTGTCTACGGAAGGGATGTGAAGCTTACTTGGCATACGCCATCGACGCCAAGCTCGAAAAGAAGACATAACAAGATGTTCCAGTGGTAAGGGACTACCCAGAAGTATTCCCGGATGATTTGCCAGGAATACCACCGGAACGTCAGGTAGAGTTCCGAATCGATTTGGTACCAGGTGCGGTACCGATCGCAAGGGCATCTTATCGGTTAGCCCCAACAGAAATGCAAGAGCTGATGAAGTAATTGCAGGAACTCTTAGATAAAGGATTTATAAGGCCAAGCTCGTCACCATGGGGAGCACCGATTTTATTCGTCAAGAAGAAAGACGGCACGATGAGGATGTGCATCGATTATCGGGAATTGAACAAAATCACGATAAAGAACAAATATCCATTGCCAAGGATCGACGACCTTTTCGATCAGTTGCAAGAAGCCAGCTGCTTCTCGAAAATTGATTTGAGATCAGGTTACCATCAGTTGAAGGTTCGAGAAGGAGACGTGTCGAAGACCACTTTTAGGACTCTATACGGACATTACGAATTTGTAGTAATGCCATTTGGATTGACAAACGCACCTGCAACGTTCATGGACTTAATGAATCGAGTCTGTGGACCGTATTTGGACCAATTTGTCATAGTCTTTATAGATGATATATTGATCTATTCTAAAAATAAGGAGGAGCATGAGCAACACTTAAGGTTGATCCTCGAACTGCTGGCAAAGGAACAATTGTATGCCAAGTTCTCAAAATGTGAGTTTTGGTTGCATGAGGTACAATTCCTCGGTCACGTAGTCAACGAGGAAGGAATCAAGGTGGACCCGGCTAAGATTGATGCAGTTATGAACTGGGAATCTCCAAGGTCAGTATCGAAGATCCGAAGTTTTCTAGGCCTAGCAAGGTATTACCGAAGGTTTATCCAAGATTTCTCCAAGATAGCAACGCCTTTGACGACACTGACGAAGAAGTCGGTTAGGTCTGATTGGGGTACGAAACAAGAGGAAGCATTTCAGACACTTAAGGAGAGACTAAGCACGGCACCGATTTTAGCACTACCGGAAGGAGTAAAAGATTTTGTCGTTTATAGCGATGCATCAAAGATGGGTTTAGGTTGTGTACTAATGCAGCGAGGCAAGGTCATTGCATATGCGTCTCGTCAGTTGAAAGAACACGAGAGGAAATACCCAACTCATGACATGGAATTAGCAGGCGTTGTCTTCGTGCTAAAAATCTGGAGATACTATTTGTACGGTACTGTAACACCCCCGTCCCGCATGGTCAAAGACGGGAGATGCCACAATTGGAATAAAACAAACATGTGCTATATAAAACAGAGCGGCTAATAATATTTACCAAAAGATAATTACATAACCACCAACGGAGATAACGTGTCTCAAAATACAGTCCCAAAATACCAGCATGTCTACATTAGTCATCAAAAGTTTAACAAAAAATACGACTTAATGAGTTATCTTCAATATTGTCATCTCCGTAGCTCTCATCCCAAAATTCCTGCTAAGTCATATACATGCCGAGGACAAGAAAATCTCGGCTGAGCTTAATGCTCAGTGAACGGATAATAATATAATAAAACAATGAATATGAGATAACAAGTTCAAAAACAATTGATAACGC
>NW_020202647.1:0-8728 GCF_001531365.2 Cynara cardunculus var. scolymus
TCTTTGTTTTTGCTGATTTCTCCCAATTTTCATCCCTGTATTCTTCCTGTTACTTCGATTATGTAATCCCTTCCTTGTTTCTCGCATGGATCCTTTGATTTCAGATCCCGTTCTTCCCCCTGCTTCTCCTATCGATGGTGAAATCCAAAATTTCTCTCATGTTMTGTCTGATTCGATTGAGTATGGTGAAAARGAGGTTACGAATTCGTTTRTGTCTACATYAGATCGTACGAACAGCAAGTTAAACAAGGATTCCATGAAGAAGGAAAGTGCAGCGAGTTCTAGGGTTTCGAGTTTGAAATCAAATTCGATCAAAAAAAATAGTCATCGGAAAAAAGAGGATCGTGTTACAGCTAAGAAAGAAAATTCGAAGGGTATGGAGCTGGATGGAGGTAATCTATTGGAAAACAAGGAAGCGATGCATGATCTGGAGCCTGGTAAGATCACGATTTTGACTAATGATAATCCTTGTGCCCAATTGTTTTCTGATAACGTAACAATTAATCAGTCTAATTCGAATTTGGGCCCTAATTTGAAGAACTCGATGTCTAATTGTGGTCAGGAGATGGATTACATTAGCAATTCGGAGTTATATGTTAAGAATGTGATTCATAAATTTGATTCTAAGCCTTTTATTGTAAATCCTACTGGTGATAATATGAATCAAGCGACTATTAGGGTGAATTCTAATTTGGGTGCTGGTAATGACCAAATCGTGAAAAATGAGGTTAAAAGGGGTCTGACTACTGTTGTATCTTCTGGGCGAGGGGCTGTTGGTAGTGATTCAGATGATCTAAATGGTGGAATCAAGAATTCTGGTAATAGCACAGGGGATGGGTTAAACGACGAAATTCTGCTGCCACAGGGGTTTATAAAGTCTGATCATGGACAGGGGGAAGAACAAGTTATGTCTGACAAAGGGGAGAAAGGGCCTGATGTTATTGTGATTGATGAAGATATGATTGAGTTGACAAATGGTGATGGAAAGGGCAATCTGAATCCTGGGGGAGTTAAGGGTWTAAATGGAGCTGCTGSTGATCAARAAGGAAACAATMAACCTGATWAAGGCAGGCAATCTGGAAATGTGTGGAATATGAGGGGTATTACTCTAGCWGAYAAGATMAAARGGAATACTGAAAATAAAGTGGTATTGAATTTCAAGCCTCCGGTTGTGTTAAAAGATGGGAGATCTGTGATTAGATTTTCCAAGGAAGTTATCATGGAAGGAATAAAACYGAATTCCCTTCTGTTGGTAGGACATTTTGTGGGAGTTAGTATGCCCTATTATGTTATCAATAACAATTTGAATCGTTTATGGAAGAGRTGTGGTTTAGTGAATGTTGCTCCAAACTATGATGGTCATTACCTTTTTAAATTCAACAATGAAGAGGGCATGAAGTATGTTGTGGAAAATGGCCCATGGATGATTAATGGAGTWCCTCTGTTTGTAAAGAAGTGGGAGCCTGGTATGTCACTTGGGAAGCCAGAATTAAAGACCCTTCCACTTTGGGTGAATCTCTATGGTGTCCCGCTTGAAGTATGGAACGTGCAGGGTTTGAGCAAGCTAGCTAGTGGGATAGGAGTTCCCTTAACTCTTGATCGTGCTACTGAAGAGAGATGTCTAACTCAAGCAGGAAGAGCTGGTTTTGCGCGCGTCTTAATTGAGGTTGCTGCTGATAAAAGTTTGCCTGACAATGTGGTTGGTCTAGTGCCTTCCTTGGATGGGACGTTGGAAAAGGAGGTTGTTATTAGAGTTGAGTACAATTGGAAACCAGCAAGATGCAGTCATTGTAACATTTTTGGTCATACGTTTAATGTTTGTGGGGTGAGACCTTTGTCTGAGGAGGAGAAGTCTGCTAAGATGAAGAAAAAAACAATCAATAGCACTCCTGTGAATGGTGATGATGGTTTTCAAAAGGTTGGTAGACGAAATAAGCCTATTCAGGGTCAGAATAAACAAGGAGGAATTCAGCCGATTAGCACTAAAAATTGGGTGAATCAACGGTTTGGTCAACAAAATGTGAAACAGACTCAAAACATGCAGAGGAATAATTCCTATGGTGATGGCCAGAGTTCTCAGCAGAGGGATAGTAAGATCTGGCAGGTAAAACAGGCTGTTAAAGCAAATGGGGCTCAATCTTTTGGTGATGCTGAGGTAAATAAAGGTGATGGTGGGTTGGTTAAAAATGGTGTTAAAAAAGGGGCTGGTGGACTGGGGCAAACTGATATCAAAAAGGGAGCTAGTGGGTTGGATAATCGAGATGTTAAAAAGGATGATGGTAGTTCGGTTCAAGTTAAAAAGGACGCTGGTGTTTCGGGTACTAAGAATGGAATCAAGAAAGATGACTTGTTAAACATGAAGAAGGAAGTTGCAGCTGATATTAATAAAAACGGACAGCCTTTTTCTAGAAAGGTTGTTAATGGGTTTGATATTTTTTCTGTGAAGTGYGATGAAAACAAARCAGAGGCTGTTGACGCAGRAAAAATGCATGAAGATGYTCTAACTGAAAATAGTTCTGATGTTCTATATGAAATGGAYGAAGACATGGAGGAACAAAGGTGGTTTTATGAAAAAGAGGCTGTCAATTTTTATATAGAAAGRGGTACTAATCCACCAAAAGATGTCCTTAAAAAATGGTCAAAGGAGCAGATTGACTATTACAGAGCTGTTCAATTTGGTGAGGCTGTGTATGTCAAAGAGGATTTTCCTGTTGAATTGAAATATGATAAGGATGAGTGGAGGAGGGGAGGGGACAGGCTTGTAAAGCCAAGAAATTCCCATCATAATGTCCAGTGACCTGCAGGCTCATAGAGGTTCTTTTCCACCTCTTAAAATGATGGAAAAGTCGGTTAATATGGTGTGTTGGAACATTAGAGGTTTAAACTCTGCCTCTAAAAATACGGTTGTTAAGGAGCTTATTTTAAAGTATGGAGTTAAGCTTTGTTGTCTTCTTGAAACAAAAGTTAAAGATAAAAATTTGGTGAAGGTGTGCTCTGAAGTTTTTGGGAGATGGGACTGGATTTCTAATTCTGAATGTGATAGAAACAGAACCAGAATCTTGGTTGGATGGGATGCTAGTATAATGAAAGTCGAGGTGATTAAAGTCTTTTCTCAGGTAATCCATTGTAGGGTGGTTTTAATGGATTCTATGAAGTCTTTCTTCTTTTCCTTCATATATGCCTCAAATAATTGCATTGACAGAAGAACGCTGTGGGATCAACTTTGTTTTCATAAATCTGTTATACATGATGAGCCTTGGGTTGTTACTGGTGATTTCAATGTATCTCTTAATGTTGATGAGAGCTCGTTGGGATCGTCTTCATTATCTAGAGGCATGGCTGACTTCAGAGATTGTATTAATGAGATTGAAGTGGAAGATATAAACTACTCTGGTTTGTTTTTTACCTGGATACAGAAGCCTCTTGCTAAAGGTAGTTATAAGGGTGTGCTTAAGAAGCTGGATCGGGTTATGGGTAATATGAGTTTTCTTGATGTTTTCCCCAAGACCCATGTGGTTTTTTTGCCTTTTAATATTTCAGATCATGCTCCTATGCTTATTTCGATTCCTACTGTGGTGAAATATCAGCCGAAATCTTTTAAATTTGATAATCATATTGCTTCAATGGATGGATTTCTTCCTGCTGTGGGTAGTGGTTGGAGTAAACAATTTACAGGATGCAAAATGTATTCTGTGGTGTCAAGACTTAAAGGTTTGAAAGGTCCTTTGAGAAAATTGCAGAATTTAAAGGGCAAAGTATCTGTTGTGACTGCTAATCTTCGGTCTGAGYTGGAAAAGGTTCAGAAGGATATGGTTGATGATCCTGAGAATGTTGATCTTAGGGTGGAGGAGGCTTTTTATTTAAAGGCTTACAAAGATGCGTTGGTCAGAGAAGAAATGTATTTGAGGCAAAGGGCTAAAGTTTCGTGGTTAAAAGAGGGAGACAGCAATTCTGCATATTTTCATAAAGTTGTCAAAGGAAGAATTAATAGAAGCAGAATTGTTAGAGTCCAGGATGTGGAAGGTAACTGGTATGAGGAAAATGACGTGGCAGCTCAGTTTGTGAAACATTTTGAAGATTTCCTGGGGAAAAGCGTTAAGGTTGAAAAGATTCATGATCCTGTTAATTTGTTTGTCAATAGTTTTAAAAGAGAGGATGCTGATTTTATGGTCAGAGACGTTGGCAATGAAGAAATTAAGAAGGCTATGTTTAGCATTGATGATGATAAGTCCCCTGGTCCTGATGGTTTCAGTGTGAAGTTTTTTAAAGCTGCATGGAGTATTGTGGGTGATGATGTTTGTGAAGCGGTAAAACAATTCTTYGAGAATGGCAAATTGTTGGGTGAAGTCAATGCTACRCTTATTGCTCTTGTCCCTAAAGTTCCTTCTGCGTCTTCTGTTACTGACTACAGGCCTATAGCATGTTGCAATGTGCTATATAAATGTATTAGTAAGATTTTGGCTAATCGGATAAAAGACTTTTTGTATTTGGTTGTGGATGAGAACCAATCTGCTTTCATTCCTCAGAGGCAAATCGGTGATAACATTCTTCTTGCTCAAGAACTTATGAGGGGCTATCATAGAAATAGAGGTGTGAAGAGGTGTGCTTTCAAGATTGATATACAAAAAGCCTATGACACGGTGAATTGGGAATTTCTTGAAGTTTGTTTGAAAATGTTTGGATTTCATCCTTGTATGGTTCATTGGTTGATGAAATGCATCACATCTGTTWCCTTTGCTATCAGCGTGAATGGGGAGCAACATGGCCATTTTATGGGTAAAAGAGGGCTAAGGCAAGGTGATCCTTTATCACCTTATCTTTTTACGTTAGTGATGGAGGTTTTCAATCTTATTTTGAAAAGAAAGATTAGGGTGAATGGGGGTTTTAAATATCATGATAGATGCAAAAAGTTAGCATTAACACATTTATGTTTTGCGGATGATCTGATGGTTTTCTGTCATGGGGATGTTAACTCTGTGAAGATAATTAAGGAAGCTCTAAATGAATTCAGTGAGATATCTGGGTTGAGACCTAATATGAATAAGAGTACATCTTTTTTGGGCAATATAAATGACCAGAACAGGGTGAACATTATGGAAGTATTACCTTTTCAAGTTGGTACGCTGCTGGTAAAATATTTGGGAGTCCCATTGCTTGCTACCAAATTGTACCATAAAGATTGCAGAAATTTGATTGATAAAGTGAAATCGAAGGTGATGGATTGGAAGAACAAGAGTCTATCGTTTGCTGGTAGACTTCAATTGCTAAAATAAGTTGTTTCATCCATACAAGTGTATTGGTCCTCTATTTTTTTGATTCCTATTTCTGTCCTAAAAGAAATCGAAAGCATTATGAAGAAGTTTTTGTGGGATGGATGGGATGGGATAAAAGGTAAAGCAAAAGTTGCTTGGAAAGAAATTTGTTATGAGAAGAACCAGGGTGGTCTGGGTATGAGATCATTAAGGGATTGGAATGTGACACTCCTCGCCAAGCATATTTGGAGTATTATTGATGAACGGAAATCTTTATGGGTCAAATGGGTGCATATGTATAGAATGAAAGGCAGGAATTTCTGGGATGTTCATGAGGTAAATGATTCAGCCTGGGGTTGGAGGAAGATTGTGAGAATTCGGAGTAAATTTAGAGGCAACATTACTCATCTAATAGGGGATGGTGCTAAAACTTCTCTCTGGTTTGATAATTGGCACCCAGCGGGTCCTCTAAGTCTGTTCATCTCTAAAAGGGATATCTATGAAGCTGGTCTTTCAATTAATTGCAAAGTAAAAGATCTCTGGGATGGGTATCATTGGAAATGGCCGGATGTTTTAATGGAAAAGCATAGTAATGTCTTGGGTAGCTACAAACCTAGACTGAGACCAAATGTTTCTGATGTGGTAAAGTGGAGAGATAGACAAGGCAGAACAATGGATTTTGGAGCTGATGTTGTTTGGAAAGAAGTTCAGCAAAGTAGAGAGGTAGTTGGGTGGGCTGACTGGGTGTGGTTTCATCAGAACATCCCTAGGCATGCGTTTATTTTTTGGTTGGCTGTCAAAGAGAGACTGAGAACAAGGGATAAACTGGTTAATTGGAACATTGAGGTTATAACGGATTGTGTTCTGTGTGATAAACAGAAGGAGTCCCATAAGCATTTATTTCTTGACTGTGAATACACTAAGGAGGTCTGGAGGATGTTTCTTGGTTTGGTTAATATGGATGGCTTCTTTATGGACGTTATTGATAAAGATGATGGATGGGCCAGGTTTGTTTGTAAGCTCAGTAATATTCCGTGTAAGAAATCTTGTTGGAGTTTAATCAAGAGATGGTTGGTTGGGGCTGTTGTTTATTTTATATGGCAAGAAAGGAATTTTAGAATTTTCCAAAATAAAGAAAGGCAGGTGGATGGTATATGCTCCATAATAAAAGATTGCATTAGAATTAAGCTGATGGGTGCTGATATCAAGAAAGGAAGCCTATATAATCAAGCTATGAGGAAATGGGGCTTTACTGATTGGGGCAATAAAGATGGACAGAAAGTTGATAAGTGATGCTGGTTTCTGTTCTGGCTTACGGTTGAGAGTTCCTTGGTTCATTTCTTGAGAGGTAGAGAGAGTTGTGTGTTACTGCATTCTGAGAATCCATGGGGTGGGTTTTTTTTACGGGGGGACCGGAAAATTTTGGGTTACTCTGGGTTTTGACGGGGGGACCGGGAAATATATTTTTTTAACTAACAATTTGTATTGCAGGTACATTTTAACATTTTTGGGTGATAAGGAGGTTTGGGAGGGTGTCTTGAGGCTGTCTGTTAATGGAGTGATAAGGGGGATGCGAGGTTTTGGTTGGTTATGGAGGTTAGGACTGTTTTAGTTAATGCTTTTGGCTGTCTTATCATGTTTACCTTTTGGTGGTTGGCCGAGGATTGAATTTTTGTTCCTGATCCTGTTTTCTCTGTTTTGTTGGCTCATATTATCTTGTTGGATCTTTTATTTTTATGTCATAGCACTTAGTTGGTGGTTGATCTTACGATCCTACCATATAGTGTGCTTGGGCACATTTGTGATATTTGGGCTGTTGATCTCTGATCTGGCCAAATGTGTATCATAATGTGATCCTTTCTTGGTCCATCCTACTATGCCTTTTTCATTCCTTCTTTCAGCCTACTTCTTTTGGCTCTTGTTTGTTTTGAGGGAATTTGGAGTTATAAGGTTTTGAGGTTTGTTATTGGTATGAGCACTGTTTATATTTTTTACAGGATTGTTCCTCTGGCCCTTCTTTCTTTAGCTTTTTGATAGATGAGGTTTGGTTTCCCATTATTGGATCCCAATTATATTTGATAGTTGTCTGGAGGGTGAGGGATGTAGACCTTCTATCTCTTTTAGGTAGCTCAATTATGATGTAAGCTGTTTTGCCCCTCAAGCGTGTTTATTTTTGAAATAGGGTCCCATTCACAGATTGTGCAGCTACTAGCTACCCTATGCTGCTACAATTTGGGACCATTTTGATTGTGGAATCCTTGGTGTGTGCTCTGTGTTCACTTTCAAGGTTGCTGAAAGATAAAGATTGCTGATTTTCTGAAGCTGTTTTCAAATTGATGTTGCAGTTGCTAAAATTTGGTCCTACAAACATTTGTGCAGCCACCATCTAACCTATGCTGCACAAGTGGACAAATTTCTTAGCTTTTCCTGTTTAAAGACAAATTGGTTATAGAAAATGTAGGATCTTTGATGCCTCAAATCAACAGTCGTCTGGTGGTGGGGATTGTCGACTGTTATGCTGCACAAGTGGACAAATTTCTAAGCTTTTCCCGATTCAAATGGTGCTGGAATTGAGGAGATGATTTTTTGGAATAATTGTTTTCGAAGGGCTGTTTGATGTGGGTTTTTCGATACCTCCGTTCGACGGCAGAATGGTGGTGAGGGACGCCGATTGGGGTGGTGGGGTCGCCGATTTGTGGTTTTGTTCTTGTCATTGGCTGTTTGTTGGTGGAGCCGTCGGCCGAATGGGGACTTATACTCGATGTCGGCTGAGATTGGTTAGGGTTTGTTGTCGGCCGATTGTGAAAGGTTGCGGTCTCGCCGTAGGGTGGTGTTTGTTTCGCCAGCTGGGGGTGATGTTTCGCAGGCTGGAGGTGACGATTCGCCGGCTGGAGGTGATGATTTCGCCGGCGGAGGTAGAAGATGGATTTTGGGTTTCTGTCTCGCTGATGGTGTTTGGTATTGATATGGTTTGGGTTTGTTCTCTCTTGGGCCTTAGGGATATGTCCACGTGATTTATGTATCATTATATGGGCTGGACTTCTATCTCTTGGATTGTACTTCCGTCTATATGTGGGCTGTTGGTTGGATTGGGCTGCTGATTCAGCTTTGGGCCACCTGGATCTATGGCTTATGGTGCTTGCATTGTCGACTTTATTTGCTCTTGGACTCATATATTTTGTTTAGGCCTGGTTTTCTTTTTTGGGCTTTGTCCTTTTTATTAGGACTTGGTTTGTTTTATTTTTTGGGGTCTTGTTTTTATACTTTACATATGTATGGATGGGTATGCCCACTCCTATTCTTTTGTATCTTTTTTATTTCAATAAAAGTTTTCCTGGGGTTCCGTCCCCTTTTCCAAAAAAAAACCCTAAACCCTAAACCCCAAACCCCAAACCCCTAACCCCTAAACCCTAAACCCTAAACCCTAACCCCTAACCCCTAACCCCTAACCCCTAAACCCTAACCCCTAACCCCTA
>NW_020202647.1:10453-19700 GCF_001531365.2 Cynara cardunculus var. scolymus
TGACCCATGGGCTATTAGAGTTATATTTAAAATATTAGATAGAAAACCCTGTTTTACCTTCCTTCATTTTAAGATTTATGACATCTTTAAAAGAATCTCAAGTGTGTCAAGTTAGATATTGAACACTCAACCTCCTCATAACCCCCTACTCTCAACATTCATTGAGGTAGAAAAAGGCAAACGATCTCCCACACTGTTAGTCTAAAGTAGTTTCACACAAGTTTGGGAAATACTTTGATAAGATTCAATGAAAATTTTTGGCCTTTAAATGGCCTGGCAACCTACAGATGCCACAAACCACTACTCCACTAACAGAGGCTAATGTGCTGAAAAAGAAACAGAAAAAACAAGAAAACTTGACCTGGTCTATGAAATTGATCCCTAATAATAAGGAACTTATTGACCCACTCATTAGTCATAACAGCAAAATACAAATTCAAAACTCAACAATGCCTCTCCTAAATGGTTGTGACAACAATCAGTTTATCTTCTCACAAACTCCAAGCTCCTCTTGCAGACTTGAAAAAGCTTCCAACTTGAAAGGCTTGTATATTATGTCTCTTTCACTATCACCACCATCACAAATTTAGACAACATCTTCACATATTTTTTGTGTTACACAAAAAATTAACACTATGAAATCAACACAATTAAAGAAACCCAGAAAAGCAACACCACTGAAACTTCTTAATATATTCCCGTTTCCCTCTTCCATATCTAACTCTTCGGAAAGTGTTTCAATGCTTATCTTAAGCTTTCTGTTGTCTCCATAGCTAACTTTATATATGAAATACAACTTCAACCTTCATCCATTTGAAAATCTTCAAATCTGTCCACCAATTCTTTCCATATGGCAGCAGCATTAGTTAGGAATCCCAAACTATTTGCTACTTCCTTGACAATGTTGAGAGTCCAAGATGCCACCATGTTGGTCCTTCCCAATAAACTAACATAGGCGAGTCCGTTGTCGATGTTGTATAACCCCCATTGATGATCCAACACTTGTTCTTGGCTGAAAGTGCAATATGCATGGACTTAGGCCATGTACTATAATCTTGGATCCAGGGTTTTTGAGAAACGAGTCACAAACYTGTGAGATCATTTTAACACGTATAATGGGTGTAAATCAGACTTGATTGTTCGCTCTTGGGTGGTTGTCATTTCCGAAATTCAGGATCTTTGCTATGAAACCTTGATTGAACTAAAGGGTAAATTAGTTTCCAAGAATTGTGGTACAAGTTGAATTGATTTATAAACAATTTGTAATACTAGAAATACTTAAATTGTATTTAAAAGACCTCTTAGGTAAAGGACATTAAGTAAAGAGTCTAGATGACGTGTCCATAACAGTTTCAGAAATATTGGACTCTCTACGACTGACACATCATAATAGAGGGTTTGCGAGGCCTTGTCAGTAATTTAGTTGCTTCTTATATAAGTGTATGATATGATATACAAAATGATATAGGGTGTTTAAGGTGTTCTCTGACGTTACTCAAAATGTTTGGCTGAAAGTTTTTGGGCTCTTATTTCAGGTTGAAAGAATATGCTTTAGAGTTCAGTTGATGTATTGTGTTTATATATGTAGCTTGATAAGTGCTATTCATATGAATCAGAAAGCCAAAGATGAGGCGACAGTTGTTATGGACCAACTTCAGGGAATCGAATCTGAAGTTAAAGCTGTTCACTCAATGACACAAAGGATGGTTTTAACTCAGAGTGAGATGGTATGTTATCATGTAGAGTTGTGCTATTTTTTCAAGACCTCTCTTTACTATAATATGATATATCAAAATCACAGGAGGAAGTGGTACTTAAGCGGTGTTGGCTTGCACGCTATTGGGGTTTAGCGGTGCGACATGGTAGGTTGAAAAACACAGCTCTTTTGTATAAACTTGTTTGTCAGTGAATTTCCTGTTTTCCCCCATGTGATGCAACATATGGTAGGTCAGAACAACACAACTCTTTTGTATAAGCTTGTTTGTCACTGTATTTACTTTTTCACCATTTTTAAATTTTTCGTTTGCAATTTGTGTCACTTATTAGCAAGAGTTTCAGGTGACTTCAGTTGTTCATTTTATCTTCAATTCTGTTTGAAGGTTCAGATGAGAACCTGTGAATCTCTCTGTGTGTGTGTATCACACATGTACACAGAGAGTGAAAGCTGTGAAAGTTCATCAGGAGGTTAAAATTATTGTGGTAAACTTGATACCAGAATAATTCTGTGGCCCTATCTCCATCAGATTTAAGTGTCTAGTTCAAGTTATCTATTGACCTTGGGTGTCCTAGCTTAAATGTTCCTGTCTGTGTGAGTTTCTTGAACATGTGGACCTTATGTCTATGAAATGTGTCATTTTCTAGGTATTTGCGCTGATATTGCAGTGTCTAAGCATGAGTACTGGTCATCTTTGGCACCCCTTCTCTTCGAAGTTGTGGTTTCAGCCGGGCAGAAGGCAAAGGAAGAATGCTGGGAACAAGGCTAGTAACTGCTCATTAGCCCTTACTGAGAATTCTCAATGTTGGGTGCTTACATTGTTGTGGTGGAGTGGTTATCTCATAAATTATTGTGTAAGTTGATGTCTCATCATGCATTTGTCCTTTCACATTATCCAACAGGTGATGGCAATCTGGAAAGGAGGAGTAAACTTGTCCAGGACTTGAATGATCTAACTAGTGAAGGGAATATCGAGAGTATGCTCTCTGTCGAAATGGGTTTGAAGGAGCTTGCTTGCTTGAAGGTTTTTTACTTTTATGAACAAATTATACAATGATGCATGATGATGGTTGCTATTAGTTTAATAAGTCTCGTTAAATCTCTTACTGTTATTTTATAGGTTGAAGATGGCATCGTGCTTGCACTGGCTCAACTGTGGCGTCTGAGCTCTGCTCGACAGACTATGTCAGGTAATCTCTGCCCAAGGTTCTGGCAAACTTTGAAGATAAGCTTATTGTTTGTGTAGTTGTTAGAAATCTTTTGAGTTCTCTTTTTACATTTATCTTCTATTTTCAGTAGATGTTTTCGAAGTCGGTCTTTAGCTGCTATGTTCCTTGACAGCTATTCCCAGTGTTAGATGTGGTCTCATCTCTCATGACTGTCCACTTTGCTAGATCATAGCTTTGGCTTATTTTGTAGTGTCTAAGTCACTGAATGTGCTTGTCATGTGGAACACCTCATTCTTTATCCCATCTGTATATTTTTCAAGTTACTTTTTTTTCCTTTACGTTAGTTTCTCTAAATGCTTAAAGGGATATCATTCAGTGCTTGAGGAGTTTTTGTTGATTGGAGATGACAAACACAGAGCCCTTGATATAAAGAAAGTAATGGTTCCAATTTGGAGCAATTATGACTTTTAGATTGTACTCAGCTGCTATAAATAGTGCCATCGATTGATATTGGTAGATCTATGTATTGTTCGTCATTCCCAAGTTTTTTCTCATGCCCTTCATTTTTTTTTTTCCTGTTGGCAAAGGTGGTGTTGTAAAACTTGTTTCTTTCTTGTGTTTATGGAAAACGAATTCATTGCAAATGAATTATGAGCTCTATGTATATTCATTCTGTCCCAGATCTAAGTAATGCTTATTCTTTTTGCTATATGCAGATGTCCTCAGGTGACCCAAAGTTTATGGAGGCATTTGGTAAGTGCATTTAATTTGATACTGTTTCATCAACCTTCAAAAATATGAGCTACTGTTTTTGGTATCAATAGTTGGCTGAACAGGAAATTTTCTTAACCCAACCAGTCTAAATGGATATTATTTTACATCAAGGTGGATATAATAAGAGATTATTATTAACCACAAGGATGGTGCCTGATTGGTTTGAGCTTGGCTCCAAAGGTCAAAAGTACCAGGAGGTCCCAGGTTCAAATCCAAGGAGGAATAAACATCTCCTTGTGGCCACGGAAAGATGCTTTAAGAGTTTGATTAGCAGCAATCCTTTTCTTTTCTTTATTTAAATATTTAGTAATCGGTGCACAAGAGATTACTGGAAATGCTCCATTAATTTCTCAAACCAACAATTAAAGAACTTAGTTTGCTTGTTATGGTCTAGTTTCTTCACATCTGAGTTAAGTAATAGCACATATGTTTATATGAATTACATCGGTCGTTATACAATTTTTCCCTGGAGCTTTCATGGTAAGATAGTAGTCTCCTTCAGATGATGGTATTTTAGGCATGAAAGTACTGTCACTGCCTCTGTTTTTCCTATCCAATACATTTGCTCAGTGCATTTTGTAATATTACTCTTCTTAACCTTAGCACTAATTTATGAAGTTATTTCCGTCACATACAACATGGTTTATTATGAAGCTAATTAGGAATTAGGCAAGTAGCACATGGTGGGTGTTGGTTTCAAATTTCAATTGTTGACCTCTTTCCTGTCTCTTTATTTTCTCCTTTTCTTATATACAGGCATGGCTTACATATTTTTGGAGTAGAGCCAAATGTCTTGGTATTGAGGAGGACACTGCCAAGTCACGACTTCAATTTTGGATTAGCCGTAGCACACATTCACCAACTTCACATGATGCTGTTGATGGTACACAACCAACCTCAATCACAGGACTGTCTTAACCTCAAATCAGAATTTTATAACCACAAGGGTGGTGCCTGATTGGTTTGAGCTTGGCTTCAAAGGTCAAAAATACCAAGAGGTCTCAGGTTCAAATCCAAGGAGGAATAAAAATCCCCTTGTGGCCACGGAGGTTCAAATGCAGTGACTCCGGGCTATCTGCAAAGCAGGTGGTCGCCCCGGGATTAGTCGGCTCGCATAACGGGTTGGATATCCAGGTTAATAAAAAAAATCAGAATTTTATTAATAGCATATAACCTTGTGACAAGTTTAATGGCATTCTTGTAAATGGAGGTGACATTCCAACACTTGTCACAAGGTCATGGATTTAAAAGAAAATTGTGAGGTCAAGGGAAAAATGTGAAGATAAGATATGCATATCCATGCTCTTCATAGAGACCATGGTCCTGAAGATGGAAGCGGTTTCTGTATGAGTGAAGGAATAGCTAAAATTTGGTTACATCAACCTTCTGAGTTTGTGTTTGTTAACTGGAATTTAATAAAGTGTCATATTGATTTATGTAATGCTTATTTTGCAGTTAACAAAAACGTTATGACCATTGGACTTGATAGCTCTTCCTGATCACAAGTCTGATATGTACGTTTTATTATTGAATCCTGAATAACCAATAGTTGACAAGTATTATATACTTAATAGTATGAAGTAACTGTGATGTTTTGGAGTTGATTTAAGTTGATGATGTGGAATTGGTGGGTGGGTTTGTACTCTTTACTTTCTAACCTTCAAGCATTGCAATCCAATCAAGACGTGGAAAACATCACCTGTCCAGTACCCCCCACCCCGGGATCCAATTTGGATTTCAGTTGTGATTACAAGTACACAAGTGTAAGATTTTTTAGATGTTGCTATTTAACCTTTTAGGTCTTTCTATTCAAATAATTAAAAATATGGATTTTTATTTTTTATGTTTGTAGCCAGATTCATTTAGAATCAACAGAAAGCACTTCGTGTTGTAATTTCTGCATACAAATATAATCATGGTTAATTGTAGGGATATGCTTTTATATTTGTTTTTGGGAATCATCAAGTGGAATCAAGAATACAAAGGGGTCACGTTAGCAGTAAAGGCGGCGTGGCCCTGTTTTTGCTACATGGGTTACTGAGATTGATGAGATTAACATCAACCATGTTTTCCTGAAACTACAACAGGAGGTTCAACCTGCATCTTCAAGCAATTGAACTCCAAGGCCAATATTGGTTTAGAAAGCATAACTGCTGTGCCCACGTCTCTTTTTGTTGAAGATTCCTCGTTTTGGGATTCAGAGGAATGTTTCCTGTCCAATAGCCATAAAACTCTAGCTGGAGATGTAGGTTTCACCCTGCCCATTGCAGTAAAACACACGTAAATATTGACGTATAGATATATGCAAACTGGCAAAGGTTGAAAGATGAGAAACCTGCACTCAATCTGGCAAGAGTACTTGAGAAGCTGGGGTTTATGCTCTGTATGGCCACTGGCAACAACAAATACATTGTTTTCAGTTTTCTTAGGTTGAATAAAACCCAACATAGCCACAAGTTTTACCTAAAGCTTGGAAGTGACATCGTAATCCCCATCCCCATCCCCATCCATTTCAATGGATTCATCTTCAAAACTGTAATATGATGCTATTAGTATTTATTACTTGGACAACAGAAAACCTTGTTGAAGATATGAAGACGTCACATACCAGGGATATCATAGAGGCCAATTGCCACAGGACCATTGATCTCAGCAAAACGAATATCCATGTTACCAACATCAGCATTACTTCTTCTCCTTGGTGTACTTTGCTTAAACACACAAGTACCATGATGTTAAAGTTTTAATATATATATATATATATATATATATTTCATAAATAAAATATTATTGATGTGACAGCTGAAGAGACATGATAAACAAATCATTTGTGAGCCCACCTTTGAAAACGTGGCAACTTGACTTGGAAGTCCGAATTCCTGAAAAGGATGATCAACAATAAGGCTGGAACGCCAAACTCCTATAAAATTACGACAGTGAAGCAATTTTTTTAATCTCTCTTCTTCCCAGAACTTGTTTCCAACATTGTCGGAATGTATTAGAGAAATATGCGACTTGGCTCCAATATACAAGTTGAGAGCTACTATGATGAAAAAAGGTCATTCATGAGAATTGCTCCTTTTTATTTCAATCACTAATGAAAATCGAATATACACTGCATTTGGATCCTACAGTTTGAGTACCTTTCTTCCATGCCTGCATGCCTCATCACTGTTGACATAAACCCTAGCTGCCCAACTTTAAGGAATCGTATGAAGGAAAAATTAGTATAACATCGAAATTGTACGATTCAAAGTATTTTTTATACCCCATAATTATGATAATTACCGGGATTATATGTGTGTGTGTATATATATAAATTATGTTTATGATAATATATATATATATATATATATATATATATATATATACACCGAGATAAATACAAAACCTTATTTGAATTATAGTAAATCTATAATTCATGAAATCCACTATAAATAAGGTGATGGGCCTAAGTCTAAAAGAATAACCAATCTTTTAGATTTATTAAAGATCGGTAAAAAATAGAAAAAGGAACTTTTTCTTTATTTTGTATAAAYGCATATTACATTAGGGTTTTGGGCTAGCACCCGGTAGAGGCCAAGGCGTGTTCGTGTATGGATCTCCGATAGAGGAAATCTGATTTGATTTCTAAATGCTTCGTCARAACCTACATCAKATCTCAAAAGGTATTCTTTAAAACACCCCATGGTTTGTTTTAGATTTGTTTTAAATGTCATTGGATCCGGCTTAGGATTTCTTCCCGGAAAAGTTTTTCCAAATAACGTAGCCTAAAATTATTTTGCCTTGCGTTTAAACGGGTTTAAAAAATTATTTAAAACCCTACAATAGTATTTATATATGTAGCTTGATAAGTGCTAGTCATATGAATCAGAAAGCCAAAAGATGAGTTGTAGTTGTTGTGGACCAACTTTAGGGAATCGAGTTTGAAGTTAAAGCACTTCACTCGATGACAGAAAAGCGGTTTAACTCATAGTCATGGTATGTTATCATGTAGATTTATGCTATTGTTTTCCTAGACATCTCCTTACCTAAATATGACATCAAAATCACAGGAGTAAGTGGTGCTTAAGCAATGTTGGCTTGTACACTACTGGGGTTTTAGCGGTGCGACATGGTAGGTCAAAACAACACAACTCTTTCGGTCGTTGAATTTACTTCTCCATTTTTTTAAAATTTTGTTTCACTTTAGGTAACTTAAGTTGTTCATTTTATCCCCAATTTTGATTGACGGTTCAAATCATAATAAATGAACTCTCATCATTTCCATAAATATCTCAATTGATTGGGTTGTATTGGTTGTACAAATGTGAGAGGTTGAATCGATCATCAGAAGAAGAATTAGGCCAAAAATTAGGATACATTATGGGAAAATCAAACTTCCATCGAAGAGAAGCAAATAAAAGGCTTTCATAAAAATTCTCGTAGAATTATATATATATATATATATATATATATATATATCACACACATGGACACAAAAAAGTGAAAGTTCATCAGGAGGTTAAAAATCATGTTTTAAGTTTTGAAGTGTTCCATGTTTCATATAGTTGGTAAACTTGATACCATAATAGTTTTGTGGCCCTATCTCCATCAAATTTAAGTGTATAGTTTGAGTTATCTATTGACCTTGGGTGTCCTAGCTTAAATGTTCCTGCTACTTTATTTAACCGATAACACATGGTAAACACAATATAAATATATAGTACAGTATATCCACAAAAATATAAATATTATTTGAAGAGAAGCTAAGACACATTACGCAAGATGGTTTCATCACAGCTCTCATGTATACCTACGGAATCACAAGTTAAATAGAAGACTAATAAGGAATTGTTAGGAGTGGATGTCAACCAAGAAAAAAATTTAAGGAGAAGGAATAAAAGATTAGAGTGAAGACTGGATATGAAATGAGTTAGCCTTAGAGACTAGGGAGCCTTGTGGGTTCATCTCTTCATAATTTATACTGGGGTTTTACCTAAATTACTTCAAGATAAAAAGTTTGTAGTTCTTGGAATGTCATTATCTTAAGGACAAAATGCAGCGAAGTTTCCCTTAGTTCCTATTTAGTGTAACAAAGAAAAATTATCAATCAATGTATCGAAGTTACAAATTTTCCTACTTAATGTAATAAAATTTCTTATTTTCCTATTTAAATTTTTACTTATTTTTAACCGATAACCTATTGATCTTGTAACATTTGCTGACGTGGATGTCCATTTATCATCCGCTATAAACCTTTCATAAACCTTCCACAAACGCATACCCATGTGATCAAATGTTACAAAATCAGCAACCGGTCATAATGGGTACAAAATAGAAAATTTTGAAACTTTGTTACAAAATAAAATTCTTTGTTACAAAAATAGGAACTATACCATACTTTGTTGTGTTTTAATGCATTTTTCCCTTATCTTAATTGGTCCTAGACAAGACCTAATTGGTGTAATCTTGAGTGGAAAAAGTACGTACATGAATTAAAAGTAATTAACAATACACCAGATGCATAGGAGAGTCAATAAGCATATGAACGCTTGATTAAGAAAGCTATGAAGAATGAAATCAACTTGTATTATGCTATCACTAGATA
>NW_020202647.1:20515-30728 GCF_001531365.2 Cynara cardunculus var. scolymus
AAGAACTTTAAGTGGTCTTGATCTAGTCGCAACATAACAATGTCTAAAGAAAACCAAGAACTTTAAGTGGTCTTGATCTAGTCGCAACATAACAACGGGTATTAAGTTCTCAGATGCATTATCCGGCCCCTCTGCAAATGCCCAGAGAAGCCCTAAAAGCACCATCAAACATTCTGATATGACCTAATTTACCTAATATTAGCTATTTCAATAAAATGTTTATATTTTACGTAAGTGGGGACCACCAGTTGCCACCTGTAGTGTTACTATTGGTTCCTTCAAATCAGTTAGTGTAGTATGTGTTCAATTCTGGAGGAACTCAAGGAGGTCAGCAGGAAGGACAGGTAAGTTGGTAAATAGAATGACCAAATTGGAGTTTCCATCATCCGAGGGAGATGATTTCTAGGATTGGCACTACAAATGCAATCAGTTTAAGAAACTGGCTAATACTCCTGAAAAGATGAAGATCTGGTTGGTGGCAATACATCTGAAGGGGAGAGCATTGCAGTGGTACCAAGGGTTCATGAAGGAAATGGAAGGCAAATCTGTTAGTTGGAAAAGTTACCTGGATGAAYTGAGAGAGCAATTTGTTGCARGTATTGTCTCAAAGCCTCTCATAGAACTCAGAAATCTAAATCTCGCCACCACTGTAAGTGATTATAACTCACGGTTTAATGCTCTAAGGAACCAAGTAGTTGTTCCTTCTGAGGTGTTATTAGATTTATACATTGGGGGCCTCCAAAATGAGATAATGCATACAGTTCAACTACTGGATCCAAAATCTCTGATCAAGCTATGAAATTAGCAAGAATTCAAGAGGGGGATTACTATGCTCTGTGGGGTTTGGAGCCACCAAAATCCACCCGCTATAATGATGACCTTGCCAAAGAAACAATTGACACAAGTGTAGATACAACAAGCCGTACATGTTGATTGGTCCAGAAAATACAGAGGAGTACAGGGCTGAGGAGGTGATTGATGAAGGTAATGGGGAAGAAGGTAAACATTTAAACCCAAAAGCTAAATCAGATTCATAAAAAAAAACATCAAAACTTTAGATTAATACTTTAATCAAACATTAAAACCTAAGAACTTACCTAAATCTAAATACAAACGACAAAACCCTAAATCAGAACCTAAGATCAAAAGAAGCATAAAATCAGAACCTAAAATCAAGTGAACCAAAAGAACCCTAAAATCATAACATAAATGATAAAAAATGAATCAAAAGAAGATTACATGAATCTCTTCGAGTTGGTCGAACCACCACCACGCTGGTCGAAATCAGATCAGGTCGAACCACCACACCCAGACTTGAATCTGGATCACGACCTTAGGTTTTTGAATTGGGTTCAGAGACTTCACCGCTGGATCTTTGTCGTTATAGGGACGAAACCCCCACTTGGTCGGATGATGATCGGGCTCCATGACCTGAGACACGAGAGAAATAGGAAGGGTGTGTCTCCGGAGAAAATACATGGAGGATTTGGCAAGAGAAAGGGGAAGAGGGATTTCGCCGGTATTTTTGCCGGAGTTAAGGGAGGGGGAGACGGGGGGGCACGAGAGATTTGTATATAATATTAAATTAATATCTAATATATGACGTTAATTTATTGACACATTAATATTATAATAAATCTGTAATTCAGACTTTTAATGTTAAAAAGAAAATATATGCTTTTCCTTTTAATACAATTTGGCCTTAAATGCAATACAGCCTCTACAAACAAACCCAAAAGTATGTAATAACAAGGGTGTTTCTTTCACAAGATCTTGTAACACATGCCACCAAAGGCACAATAAAAAAAGGAAAAATAATATGTATCTTGCACGCCAAAACCTTAGCCAACAGAACAATGAAAGAGAGGATAAGGTCCATCTTTTATATGTAAGAAAAAGCATATTACAAATTTAGTCCTTTTAGTTTCATGTTGTTACAAAAAAGGTTCTTAAACCCTAAAATTTATGAGTACGGACCTCGGGGTTTTATTTTTATGTGTGACACGAGCAACTATGCTATCGTAGCGGTACTCGGGCAAAGGGTTGGAAAGAACCCGCACGTTGTTTATTATGCTTCGAGAACCCTCGATAACGCGCAAGAAAACTACTCCACCACGGAGAAGGAATTGCTTGCGGTTGTCTTCGCATTAGAAAAATTTTGTCAATATCTCTTAGGTACTAAAGTTATTGTTTTTACAGATCATGCGGCGTTGCGGTATTTGATGACAAAGAAGGATGCCAAACCAAGGCTCATCCGATGGATTTTGTTGCTCCAAGAATTCAACCTGGAGATTAGAGACAAAAGTGGAACACAGAATTTAGTAGCAGATCACTTGAGCCGGATTGTCTCAAATGAAGAGCCGTTACCGTTAGATGACAAGTTCCCGGATGAGCACCTTTTTGAGGTGAAGACCACAGTTCCTTGGTATGCCGACATAGTCAATTATCTAGTTACCGGGACCACACCTAAGGAGCTACCGAGAGTGAAGCAAGACAAGATAAGGAGTGACTCCAAACACTACATGTGGGACGATCCTTATTTATGGAAGCAAGGTTCCGATCAAACCATCCGGCGATGTGTAAGTGACGATGAAGTAACTTCCATTTTAGAATTTTGTCATTCTTATGCATGTGGAGGCCATTTTGGCCCGACGAGGACAACGCGTAAAGTTCTCCAGAGTGGCCTCTTTTGGCCACATATTCATCGAGACGCATATATGTTTTGTAAAGCTTGTCCTCATTGCCAACACACCGGAAATCTTAGTCGTAAGGATCAAATGCCTTTGGCCCCCATTCATGCTTGCGAGATTTTCGACGTATGGGGGATTGATTTTATGGGCCCTTTCCTATGTTCTTTTTGGTTTCTATTACATCTTACTTGCTGTCGATTACGTCTCTAAATGGGTAGAAACGAAAGCGACAAGGACTGACAGTGCAAAATATGTTTCAGATTTTGTGAAAGATAAGATTTTCTGCAGATTTGGAGTCCCAAAAGTGGTGATAAGCGATAGGGGCACTCATTTTGTCAACAGCGTGATGGCGGCTTTAATCAAAAAGTATGGTGTAAAGCACCGTATATCTACCGCCTACCACCCACAGACAAATGGGCAAGCGGAGGTATCGAATCGGGAGATCAAGCAAATTTTGGAAAAAACGGTAAACCCAAGTAGGAAAGATTAGAGCTTAAGGCTCAATGATACATTATGGGCTTATCGGACCACCTACAAATCTCCGATAGGTATGTCCCCTTTTCGTTTAGTATACGGGAAAGCTTGTCATCTTCCTGTTGAGTTGGAACATAAGGCCTTTTGGGCCGTGAAAAATGTCAACTTGGACACTAACAAAGCCGGTATTCACCGAAAACTCCAACTCCAAGAATTGGAAGAAATACGCAATGATGTGTACGAAAGTAGTTCTATATATAAAGAAAAGACCAAAGCTTTTCATGATAAAATGTCTTCTCATAAGACATTTGTTTTAGGTCAAAAGGTCTTACTTTTTCACGCTCGACTCAAGATATTTCCCGGAAAACTTAGGTCCCGGTGGGTGGGACCATTTATTGTTACTAATGTTTTTAATCATGGTGCGATAGAGATAAAAAGTGAGAAAACAGGAAAGGTGTTCAAGGTGAATGGTCATCGTTTAAAGCCATTTTATGAAAGTTTCAAACCTTTAGACATGGAGGTTTTCAAGGTAGAAGTGTTGGAAGGAGCACCTTAGAAGTGGAGGTGTCGAGCCAACGACGTTAAAAAAAGGCGTTGATTGGGAGGCAACCCAATTTTACTGCTTTATTTCCTTTCTAGCTTAATTTTCATTCAGTTTAATTGTCTTTGAATTAATGAAATTTTCTTTCAGGGTTTGATCATTGGAGTTTTTTCCCCAAATGCACGAAGGCACCCGCCAACAACACACACCATGTATTGGGCACACGTCTACATACTCAGGGGAGTTTTTCTTATTCCCTTCGTTTTGATTATAGACGGTGCAATTGAATGCATATATTGAGGACAATATATGGTTTAAGTGTGGGGATGCATTAGAGATTAGTGTGGAGATACAATGGTAAAAAAGGGGCTAATTTTTTCGATTTTTTTATTAGTTCTTGGGCAAACACTTAGTATGAGTTGCATGAGTTGAGACATCTTCCTGCATATAATGCCATGAAAACCATAGCATGATTGATTGTGTGACTTAATTGATTAGTTGAGATTAACACATTTGAGATGACTTATGTGAACATTGCTAATTTTACGGACTAAAAATGTACCTGTGAGTTTTTTTTTAGCCACGATCGAACATTGTATTCGATCCTAATTCTTTTCTGTGTGCATTGCATCTTTCGTGCTCATTTCACTCTAGAACTTGAGCTAGGTCTCTTCAAGATTGCACTTGGGCAATACTAGTGTGTGGAAATGATAAAGGCCATCATTGATGTTTTCTTTTAACCATTTAGCCTAAAGCCATCCCTTAAGTGTTTTCCTTTTTGGTCACCTCTTTTGAGCCTAATTTCCCATTTTCTTGACTTTTACACCAAATATATACCCCTTAGCCAAACACTTTCCTCATCAGACTTTGGAATGAGACTGCAAGCTTTTAGTTAGATAGACTTGTTGTACGGTCTGTATACCATCTACCCGATCCACAATGCCTATATGATGATCGATAGAGATTCGAAAAAAAAAACAATATATTCCATGTATGGAAGTGAAAAAAAAAAAGAAAAAAAATATATATATATATATACATGAATAAATGGAGACCGAATTCAAAAAAAAAAAAATACAATTGTCTCCATAGCATTCTTAGCAAATAAGAGCTAGAAAGTTAAGAGATTTTGTGATCGTTTTGATGCGCAAAACGCGAAAGTTAAGCATTGAGTTGTAGTTTCCCTTCCAAAGTCCATTTTTAGTCACTTGACCCAAAAGTTTCCCTACCAAAACCCTTAGCCATGTTACAACCCTACTAAAAAGACCTTTTTGATCCACACCTAGGTTGACCATTAGCGACGGAGAATCGAGACCTAATTCAAGCTTATGGTAGTACATGTGCATGTGAATTGATGCCAAGAATGAAAACACCCGTGCTTTGTGTGAATGAGTGATTAGAGTAGGTTTATATCATTTGTGAGGTGTTTGTGAGATTAGCAATCTTTGGTTGTCTTGTGTGTTAATTTTTACTATGTCGGCTAAGTTGACCTTCATGAAATGTTATGTACTTTTCGTCGGTTCTCTAAAACTTAACTCTTGACTTCCATCCATGCTAAATGCTTACTGTTTGCCCGAGGACGGTCAATGGTCCAAGTGTGGGGATATTTGATAAACTTATATTTAAACATGTTTTTATAATGAATCTAATATATATTGTAAAGTTTATATAGCTTATAGAACCCCTTTAATTTAGTTATTGATTGGTCTTTGATAGGTGCAAAAATGATGGATTTTAATACAAACAGAGCACATATTTCAAAACTGTTACAAGGCCAGGCATAGTTTTCTGAAGGAATATGAGGCTGAGCATATTTATGAAATGGAATTTGGATTGGGCATACGAATTCAAATGGCGTGAAAATGAAGCATATTTTCTCAAATGTTTTAAAAAAAGCCCAACAGCAGCAGTCCAGCAACAACAGCCCAACAGAGGCTGTTTTCTAGTTCGTGAGGAGACGACTTCTGTTCGTGGGCAATCGAGGCAACGAGGACGTGGGTTCGATTGGGAGAAGTCGCGAGAAGGAGACAGTAGTGGGGGTTCGATTAAAAAGACGGATGCGAGAGAGAAGGAGACAGCAGTGGGTGCGATAGATTGGAGAAGACGGGAGGAAGACAACAATGGTTCGTGGTTTTGGATTAGAGAAGAATTGAAGGAGATTCATCAATTTCAAAATTAGGTTAATATCTCTTCTCAATTTCTTAGTTCGTGTTTTCAATTAGCCATGTGTGGCTAATTTCTTTATAAATTCGACCTTTGATTGCTTGGTATTTGCAAGTTCTATTTTGTTCTATTCGATACGTGTAGAAGATTTGGCTCAGCGTGTTCTATTCGATACGGGTAGAAGAACCCGCCGGGCATGATGACTTGACGTCATCCTCACCTTCCTCCGGCTTATCACCGGCAGTCTGTTCAGGGTTCCAAACTCAGGTGGCGAAGAGCCGACATCGAGGTGCCAAACCTTCCCGTCGATATGAGCTCTTGGGGAAGATCAGCCTGTTATTTATCCCTAGAGTAACTTTTATCCGTTCGAATCCTTCCATCCCAGAGCATATCCATTGTATCCGAATACAGCTTTTTTGTTCGATCTTTCATACTGTGCCCAATCCCAAAATTAGTTCTATGCATATGCCCAGCAATGAGAAAAATAAATATAGTGATAATTTGATTCTTTGTCGCCGTAGTAAATAGGAGAGAAAATAGAATTTATTTCTTCGTCTTAAAAGTTATATATAGAAACATCTTAAAAATAATAAGAAAAATGATGAAAATGTCCCTTGATTGAAGACAAGGGGTCTAATCCATAATAAAAATAAAACCCCGAGGTCTTTACTCATAAATTTTAGGGTTTAAGAACCTTTTTTGTAACAACATGAAACTAAAAGGACTAAATTTGTAATATGCTTTTTCTTACATATAAAAGATGGACCTTATCCTCTCTTTCATTGTTCTGTTGGCTAAGGTTTTGGCGTGCAAGATACATATTATTTTTCCTTTTTTTATTGTGCCTTTGGTGGCATGTGTTACAAGATCTTGTGAAAGAAACACCCTTGTTATTATAGGTAAGGTGATAACTAAGCATCCGCTTCTTCGTTTGCATATGGATTTTTGATTCCATACCTTAATTTTTGAAAGAAACACCCTTGTTATTACATACTTTTGGGTTTGTTTGTAGAGGCTGTATTGCATTTAAGGCCAAATTGTATTAAAAGGAAAAGCATATATTTTCTTTTTAACATTAAAAGTCTGAATTACAGATTTATTATAATATTAATGTGTCAATAAATTAACGTCATATATTAGATATTAATTTAATATTATATACAAATCTCTCGTGCCCCCCCGTCTCCCCCTCCCTTAACTCCGGCAAAAATACCGGCGAAATCCCTCTTCCCCTTTCTCTTGCCAAATCCTCCATGTATTTTCTCCCGCGACACACCCTTCCTATTTCTCTCGTGTCTCAGGTCATGGAACCCGATCATCATCCGACCAAGTGGGGGTTTCGTCGCTATAACGACGAAGATCCAGCGGTGAAGTCTCTGAACCCAATTCAAAAACCTAAGGTCGTGATCCAGATTCAAGTCTGGGTGTGGTGGTTCGATCTGATCTGATTTCGACCAGCGTGGTGGTGGTTCGACCAACTCGAAGAGATTCATGTAATCTTCTTTTGATTCATTTTTTATCATTTATGTTATGATTTTAGGGTTCTTTTGGTTCACTTGATTTTAGGTTCTGATTTTATGCTTCTTTTGATCTTAGGTTCTGATTTAGGGTTTTGTCGTTTGTATTTAGATTTAGGTAAGTTCTTAGGTTTTAATGTTTGATTAAAGTATTAATCTAAAGTTTTGATGTTTTTTTTTATGAATCTGATTTAGCTTTTGGGTTTAAATGTTTACCTTCTTCCCCATTACCTTCATCAATCACCTCCTCAGCCCTGTACTCCTCTGTATTTTCTGGACCAATCAACATGTACGGCTTGTTGTATCTACACTTATGACCAGCAACATATTTTTCATTACAAAGAAACATTGGTTATTCCTTCTTTTTTCTTCATATTCACTCCTTGACAGTTGCTTCAAAGGGGTGGTCTTATTTTGCGGGTTTTGGGGTGTTGAAACTTGAGATTCTACCAAGGTTTTATGAGACATTTGGCTCAGGAGTGGTTTACTGTAAGGGCTTCCTGTAGAATTGGTAGAATTTGGGGGAACAGAGGGTAGAAAATTAGGGGCTGGAAGAGAAGTAGGAGCAGGGGAGTTGGCTTGTTTTATTGGTAAATCTTGTCAATTGTTTCTTTGGCAAGGTCATCATTATAGCGGGTGGATTTTGGTGGCTCCAAACCCCACAGAGCATAGTAATCCCCCTCCTGAATTCTTGCTAATTTCATAGCTTGATCAGAGATTTTGGATCCAGTAGTTGAACTGTATGCATTATCTCATTTTGGAGGCCCCCAATGTATAAATCTAATAACACCTCAGAAGGAACAACTACTTGGTTCCTTAGAGCATTAAACCGTGAGTTATAATCACTTACAGTGGTGGCGAGATTTAGATTTCTGAGTTCTATGAGAGGCTTTGAGACAATACYTGCAACAAATTGCTCTCTCARTTCATCCAGGTAACTTTTCCAACTAACAGATTTGCCTTCCATTTCCTTCATGAACCCTTGGTACCACTGCAATGCTCTCCCCTTCAGATGTATTGCCACCAACCAGATCTTCATCTTTTCAGGAGTATTAGCCAGTTTCTTAAACTGATTGCATTTGTAGTGCCAATCCTAGAAATCATCTCCCTCGGATGATGGAAACTCCAATTTGGTCATTCTATTTACCAACTTACCTGTCCTTCCTGCTGACCTCCTTGAGTTCCTCCAGAATTGAACACATAAGAATTAACATCCTCTGTTTCCAGATTTGGTTTCACACCTTGGGACACAACCAGAAGCTTCACTGCTGCCGCTAAATCTGAGATGCTTTCCTGAATCTGTTTAAGTTTCTGCTTCAACTCTTCATATTTCTCCATGAGTTGGATGTTGCTTACCCTAATCATACACAATACAAAATACCACTTGATAGATGCAAAGTAGGATTTCACTGGTTAAACAGGGGAAACCATAGAGAACAGTACTGGGTTACTCAAATCACACAGAGAACAACTCTGGTGTCTTCATATTCATATTAAAAGTGATCCAAGAAGGCATGGCCTTATATCCAACTCATGTAAGAAGCTTCTAGACTACACTAACTGATTTAAAGGAACCAATAGTAACACTAAGGTGGCAACTGGTGGTCCCCACTTACATAAAATATAAACATTTTATTGAAATAGCTAATATTAGGTAAATTAGGTCATATCAGAATGTTTGATGGTGCTTTTAGGGCTTCTCTGGGCATTTGCAGAGGGGCCGRATAATGCATCTGAGAACTTAATACCCGTTGTTATGTTGCGACTAGATCAAGACCACTTAAAGTTCTTGGTTTTCTTCAGACATTTATGTCTACCTTTTCCCTTTTATATGTGAATGTGATCATAATTCACTCTTCAAATTTGATTTTTTCATTTCCTACTTTCTTCTTTTAATGATCACATTGTTGCTGCAACCAGAAAGCTATGAAGGTTGAGGAAGCCAAGTGTTCTTTAGGATATGGTAAACCTCCTTGGATTTTTAAAGGCAGGCAAGTGATATTCTATTACTCAAATACTCTTYTAGAGTTCCTTTTAACAATTTTGAATTGGCTTTTTGTTACATCATTCTCTCAAAGAGACAAACTATAAGCAATATCTTCTATTGTATTTCAGTGCTCTGTATCAGTTTCATCTTGTGAAAGCAGAAATTGCTAGGGCTATCATTCCTAAAGAGTTCAGATTGGTTGAAGCTTTTGGGTATTTCTACAATGACATAGTCTCATTGCTATTTCAATGCTGATGCAAAAAAGCAGTGTCATGTCATGTTGTGATCAAATAATTCCCAGTGCATTTTGTTAATGRGTTTTACATTTTAATATATACTCTACAGATACACTCTAGGAGGCTTCTTTCTTGCCAACTATAATGAGAGCCCAGTTGGAACCTTCGATGAGGTTGTTTTCTTCTTTTAACTAATAATCGTCCCCATCAATTGTTAAATGATTTCTTGACATAAGGTTATGAAACTATTTAAGCTATGGTTAAGCAGAAACACTTAGGGGCTGTTTGTTTTTCAAAAAAAATCACTTAATACCTCTTATGTCTGAATCGGTCAGACCTTGAGGTATTAAGTGCGTTTGTTTTTTCTTTCAATTAAGAGYTGAATTTGTCTCATTTTGTCTGAATCGGTTAGATGTAAATTAAACTCTRAAAACCTCTTATTTTGATTTCCCCTACCTCGTCGCTCTTACCTCTCCATCGCCGCCCCGGTGCACTCTCAAGCCCTCGATTTCTCTTGCTCTTGATCGATCTCTCTCACGCAATCAATCTCACAGACCTAAGAGGGCCGAAGTCTTGGATCTGCACAAGCACAACCAGAGGAGAAG
>NW_020202648.1:0-1251 GCF_001531365.2 Cynara cardunculus var. scolymus
TTCGCTCTCTTGAGTTATACTTGTATTTGTTCTTATAGTAATCAACATCTTGATCAAACGTCCTTTGCATTCCTTGGAAAAATGACCAAGTTTTCCACATCTGAAGCATCAAAGGTCATTCTTCTTGTCCTCTCTCCTTTCCTCTCTTCGTTCTTCTCTTCTCTCTTCTCTTCTTTTGTCCCTTTCTTCTCTTTCATCTCTTCTTTCGTTCATTTGATAGAATTTAGATGGCTTTCTATCATAGGATGACTAGAACTTTTCCCTTCTGAACTCTTTTCGCTCGTAGGGTTTTCTGATGAACTTCTTTTGGAATTGCTTTGTAATCAAGGCCAATGATTTGGTGAAAGCTTTAATCTCATCATCTGATTCAGAAGTTTCCTCTTCAGATTCTGATTCTACCAGCAATGCTTTCTTGCCTTTCTTCTTGTGTTCTTTGGCAGGAGTCCTTGATTTTTCCATTTCATCGGTAGCAAGAGCAAGAGGTCCTCCAATGGATACCTTTTTCTTCATTATGTCGCTTTCTTGCGCTGCAAGAGTTCCATACACGTCATGAAGAGACCAGCCATCTAAGTCTTGGTTTGCTTGTAGAGATATGGATAGCTAAGTCCATTCATCGCCTAGACTTTTCAGGAATAAGACATTGTTTTCTTCTTTGATTCTGATGATATCGTTTCTTCGACATTGATTTATCAATGTGTTGAAGCAGTCATAGGTCTTTTGTATGGGTTCATCAGGGAGGGCTTTGAAGTTGTTGTAATCGTTGAGACATTGTGCTCTACGATTTTTCTTCGTCTTTGCTCCTTCTTCCAGTTGACTTGCCAATTCGTCCCATAGTTCTTTCGTAGTGGAGCATGTATCAAGGGATTGAAAAATTTCATTGGGCAGGGCCATGATTATCAATCTTTTGGCCTTTCTATCAGTTTCGACTCTTTCTTTATCATCTTCGTCCCAATTTCTTTCATCTTTTGGCATGTAATATGCTGGAATTTCAGCTGTGGTATTTGTTCCTGGAACTCTTGGAACTAGAGTTTGAGGGATGTAAGGACCCTCCTGTGTGGATCGCAGGAGATTCCTGTCCATACCCTCCAGAAAGTTTACCATTCTGATTTTCCATTGAGGATATTCCTCTCTTTGAAGAKTTGGCGGCTTTGTGAGGGAGCCAACATTGTACGCTGAATTCCAGTTGGCCATTGAAAATTTTTGAGAAGAAGAAAGAATTTTTGATGAGAAAGAAGATTTAAATATTGAGAG
>NW_020202648.1:1996-26448 GCF_001531365.2 Cynara cardunculus var. scolymus
GTCGTTTCTGCCTTGATGTCTTCATTGGTCTTCTGGTTCTTCATCACTTGTTTGTTTTTCATTACTTTTTACATTTTGCATTGTGGGGTTTAACAGGTTGTAATCACCTCTGAATAGAACACGTCATTTTGTATCTGTTCCAATTGCCATAGCTTCTTTTGAACTCATTATATCTGATTTAAGAAAATGGATCTCTGCAGTTCAAGATTTTGATTCAAAAATTAATATTCAAAAAATTTATCAATAAATCCACGCGCAGAAAATTTTCACGCAATCACAAATACGGTCAAACAAGTAAAATACACTTATTTGGATTAAGGATCTCCGGACAAAGTCTCTAGATGAGATATCCGGACAAAGATATCGGACAAATGAATAAGATTGTCACCGGACAATATGTCTTCAGACAAAGTGTCTCCGGACACTTAGATTTAAAATGACAAAGTAAAGGAACTCTTATCCGAATGAAAAACGAATACGGACAACAAACAATCCAGATGTAATCAAACAAATATACAACACTTGGATATTATCACATAAACAAATCCTGATGAAGGTTTCACCGGAAAACAATGAATCCGGATAAAGTACCTACCAGATACAAAATACTAATCACAATCAACATAAAAATGCACTCCGGATAACAATTCGTACAACTCTTTAAATGGTGAATATCTAAACAATAAACTTGACCAGATACCACAAATTCGGACAACAAGCAATATTCAATGACCTAATATCACTAATTCGGACAACAAGCAATATTTAATGACCGGATAGAAAACTAAATTGCTCGATGAATATCTTCAATGAGCAATCGGCAACAAACACAATTTCTAACAAGAATTCATCAAAATAACGATCAAACACACAAAAAATATGAACTTTTTATACGCACAAACACAGTCCAGAAACTTCAAAAATCTTCAAATTTTGACATTTAATCAATCAATTACACAAATTGTTTGAGCACAAAGATTCAAAACACTAATTCGCACAAGATTTGCAGTAAATCAATGATCAAACAACAAAGATTAGATATTTTAGAAGAAGAAATGAAGAATATATTCAATAATCCTCAAGAACACTCAAGAACATATGAAGAACAGTCCGAATATTGTGTAAATTTCCAGATTTTTGTGCAAATTTTTCGAATTCTGTGTATATTTTCTAATCAAAATCGCCGCAATTTGCTCTGATACCAAATGTGAATCCCAAATCTTCAATCAAATTAATAACAATCAAGAACAGGATATGAATCTTAGAGAGAATTCTCACCAAAAGTATTTGTATTTAAATTCTTAGAAGATTACAAAATGATTTCAACTAACTACAAATTACAAGGAAAAACTATTTATACTACAAAGCATTAAAAACAAAGTTTACAAATGGAGAAACACTTGAATACAACATTTAAGCACAAATTAAACCCAACACTTATTTTCTTTTATTTATAACAGAAATGTCTACCAAGAACGTGAACTTCTCGATGGATGAAGTGTCTTTTTAGCCCAACAATCATGTGGCGCTTTTAGAAATTTCGGCCAACAAATCTTACTATGAGGAAGCTGTTACATTTCTCAAGAACTCTCCTCTCTCTTTCGCTATCTCCCATGAACCTGTCATGGTGAAGAAAGTTCTTCAGCAATTCTGGCTTACTGCTAAAGTAGTTCAAGAGACTGACAAGAGTGGTAAATCGATGGAGAAAATCTCCTTTACCTTTAATAGGATGACTGTTAGTTTTTACGTTGGCACACTGAAGACCGCTCTCTATCTATCAAAGGGTCCCTATGCCAGTGAACCTTCCACTGAAGATATCATCTCCTACTTGGATGATATTGGCTATTCCTGGACAACAAAGAAGGATTCCAGTGATCCCCTCAAGTCGCTATCAAAAATTGAGAAGAACCTCATGTCAGCGGTATGACAGTTTTTGTTTTCCCATTTCATCCAGTGTGTGGGAGGCAAAACTGGTGGAGAAGATCAAGTTTCTAGAGTTGAGTTGAATATTGGGGTTTCCATCATTCACCAAAGGCCAATCAACTTAGCCAACATGATCTTTGAAGACCTGGTGCTGAAGCTGAACAAGCGCCAAAGGGAAAAGTAATACCTTACACCAGATTCTTATCCATAGTGTTTGCTAAAATGTTTAGCAACAAGTACTCCATAAAAGGCAACCTGCCCATCTGCAAGCTTGAATCCAGAATCTTGGATCATAAGCTAAAAGCTGAAGATGTTGCACTTTCCTCCCTTCTGACTGTGCATGCATATACTTCTTCATCTTCTCCAACTGTACCAGTATGTCTTTCTTCCCTTGCTCAGGTGGTCAAGACTAAGGCAAACCCCCAAAGTCTATCCCAACCACCACCACCCTCTCTTCTAAAAGATCCTCCACTCAAACCACCCTTGGTTCTCCATCGAGAGCCAAGGAGGCCAAAAAGGGGATAACCACATCTCTTACTGTTACCTCTCAAAAGGTTCCAGCTATTGAAACCAACCTTAACCCCAAGGCACCTTCAACTTTATCTCCTCCAAGCTCTTCAGTGATTTCTACAGTCACTATCGTACATGTGGCTCCTCTCCTAACCGCCCTAGTGACCCAAATCACTAAAGGTGTGAATATCAGCATAGCCACTACTGAACACCCACTTCCACCACTCTCAGCCATCTTCTCCTCTCCTCCTTATTTGGTCTCGACACGTGCTCGTGACTCATTAGTGAGTGTCCTCGTTGATAATGAAGCACTCACCACACGACTTGAGGTTGCTTCTCTCGAAACACCTCAGTTAATGGAAGCTTATTCTCATGAAGGCAACCTAGAGAGAACTAGCATCAATCTTTCAAATGGTGCTGAACCATCTTCTTTTTCATGTCCTTGCGATGAAGGAACGCCAGCCATGGAAGAAGATTATAACATGACTGATGACGTGAAGCTGCTTCTCCCGGCCATAGAGACTGTCTTAATTCAAATGGATCAAGTCCATAAAGGCATGCCTCTCAGGGATGACGTTTCCTATGACCTCTCAACTGTCAAAGCTGACGTCAATGACGTGAAGGAACAACTTTCTGGGGTGTGAGCCGATGTATGCACCAATGCTAAGGCTATATCTGCTCGCAACAGCAAAACCGATGAAGCAAATGCTCAGCTTGCCAAGCATGGTGAGTTGTTGCAACAGATATTGGAACTTCTTCAACATCCAGTACCAATTCCTACACTCTGCTTCACAACAATGAATTGCCTATCGTTGGATCAGGCTCTCGAAGTCGGTCTTTTTCAATCTCGATCTCTGACCATGCTTGAACAATGAATGGACATAATAGTTCTGAGTTTGTTAACCTCTTGTCTCGTCATGTTGATGACAAAGATGGGGAGACAGACTTGGCTGTTGCTGCTGCTGCTGTCCCTACAACACCAGCTGAAGATGATGCTAAAAAAGATGAAGCTAATGAAGTTGAGGCTGTTGATAATTTCATCACTTCCCATGAAGTTGAAGCTGAGGTTGTTGATGATGTCATCAGAGCTGATGCTTAAGCTCATGACGAAGACCTTCCTATCACTGCTGCAGCTGATGATGGTGATAAGAAAGATGAACATGAAGATGATGATGATGAAGATGACGATGACTCTCCATCCCTTCCTGATGGTGGAAAATATCTCAGTGGTGATGATGATGAAGACGACGATGACGACGACTGCACCATTCAGTACCACAAACCTGCCAGTGCTCTGAAAGGAGTCTCTCTCAGGGATTCTTTATCCCAGGGGGAGAAAGAGAAAAAAAAAGAGACATCCACAAAGAACTAAAACACCTCCTCAAAAGACAAAGGTGTTGTTGAAGAAGGAAATCTGAAAGTTCTCTTCAAACCTGTCGTACCTCAAAATACTAAATCCTCCAAGTTTGCAATCGTCACTTCCTTATGTTAACTCTCTTCTTCTATCCTTTCTACTACCTGTGGTCGTCTAGAGAAATAGGTTCCTGAAAACCTAACTTCTAGTCTTCCTAGCGACCAACAAATGACTCAGCTTAAGGAGTCACTCGACCAAACTAGAGTAAAAATTCATCTTCGTACCTCTAGTTGTGATGAGTTTGACTTTCTTACTGAAGCTGAAAGACTCGAAGCACTCAAGGCTGAGGAAGAACTCAGAATTCAACGTAAACAGATTGAGGGCAGCCTCAAGTTGGCCAAGTCTCTTGCTACTCAAGTCCTTCCAAAGAAATCGTCTAAAAAGATGGTGAATGCTGTCAAGGCCCAAGCTAAGTTGCTTTCAATTGCAGAAGTTGAACATGAAAAGGCAATGAAGCTGAACGATCGAGATAGGAAATGGAGGAAAAATCATATAAATAAGAGAATAAGTCCTCACTGCATCTCAAGCGTCACAATCAATGGATGAATGAAAGATGGTGGACTTCTCATCTCCATGCTCATCTCTAGAGACAACCTTGAAGCTGGTACTGAGTATCCTTCCTACCTTGGACAATACGGCTACAATGAATGGCTATAAATCCACCAAGCCATTCAGCGCTCAAAGTCAAGGCACAAGCCAATAATTGAAGACATCCTTAGCGAGCTGATCAAGAAGATGTCCAAATTCGTTGTTGTACCTACAAAGCCGATATTGAAGAAAAGTGGAAAAAGAAAACCTTCAGATCCAAACGATAGACCAACTCTGAGGAACGAACATGAAACAAAGTTCTCTCTGAAGGAAGTCCTGAAGGAATCGAAGAAGCCAAACATCTCTATGTTGAACCTCTCTTTGCCAGCGAAGGGTCCTTACATACCTAACACTGTGCATCTAAAGCCTGAGTTTGGATTTATATTTCTTGACTATGAAGGCGAACACAACTTTTAGAGAGTGTCTGAGTTTGGTCTTGTCCTATAAAACATCTTGATTATCTAAGATATTGGTTGAACAATGATCTTTATGGTGAAATGATAGACCGCATAATCAGAAAAGAATTTCTACGTCGAAAGATGCTCGGAGAAGAAGTACCTGGTTACATCGACTTTAGCGACTTAGATTAGTTAAAAAATTTACGTCTTGTAAATTTTATCTTTCATTGTAAGTCTTATTTTTCTTGTCTTTTCTTTTAGTGTACAACTTATATGTAATATGTCTATAATGTACTGACTGTAACACTTGTAACTCTACTTTGATTAATATAAGTATTTCATCAGTATCATTGAAAAAGATCCCTGAAAAGAGTAATAGGGACACATGTCTATGAGTTCCAGTATGCTCTTACAGAAACTGATAATCTTAAGTTAGTGAACATGCTTTCTGTTTCAGTTTCCATTCTTATACTTTTTTTTAAACTTGTAACTTAAGAAAACTTATAAAGTAAAAATTGTATCACTGAAAAAGATCCCAAAATAGTTAAAAAGGACACGTACTAATATGCAAATTTTCCTTACTATTAAACCTTAAAAGAATTTTCTTTATGTTGCTTTGTCATCATCAAATAAGGGGAGATTGTTGATCTTTTCTCTCATTGATTTGATGATAATCCTTTTTATCTTTTGAAGTATTATGTTTATGTCTTTTTAGTTCCAGCGATCATCACCGAGTCTGTTTAGTGATCCTTAAAACATGCATTATAATCCTACAGTGACAACGATACTTCAAGAAGAAAAAACTCACACCGAAGAACCTTCTGTAAAAATCGAAGACTGAAACTGAAGATTAGTGACTGGCGTGTTCGTGATCTGTACGGTATTCAATGATTACAACCTGGTCAACTATGTGTGAAGACTACACAAGCCTCAGTGAATGTTGAAGAGACCTCCAGCGTTATTCCAGCATTCAACGATCAAATGAAGCTTTCCATGCATGATTGTTTTTAGATTGTCGTTCTACACACAAAGGACAAACCTATACCCTTTCAAGATTATAGTACTGCACGGAGCCGACTAATCGACTTTAGTACCCACCAACTCAATGAAAGGATGTATGCTCAGAATAGACAATAGTACTATTCATTATTGAAAAGGACAAGCTTTCCTCTAAAAGCTTGACGTGTGTTCTAACCCTTCTGAATTGCATTTAATGCAATGGGTATAAATAGCTGAGTGCTCTCCTCATGCACTACTACTATTACAACACACAAAAGAATACGTACGCTTATCTTCAATCAAGTTAAAATTTCTCTAATTCTAAAGTTCTTAACTAAGAAGAACATCTTTTTGTCTTTATCTTATTCAACAAATTTCTTATATTTGCTAAGTATATTTGTGTGTAATCCTAGATTGTTTTAGATAGGTTATCCTTACATTTTCTATATCAATATATATTTTTAAAAGTGAAAGTTTTATGTGTTTGTATTCATTCCCCCCCCCCCTTAATACAAACTGTTCGCCTCCTAACTCTTGTAGACCCGGCTGGGACCAACATGAGGGGGGTTTGCCTTAGTCTTGACCATCGGAGCAAGGAAAGAAAGACATACTGACACAGTTAGAGAAGATGAACATACTGGCACAGTTGGAGAAGATAAAAGATATGCGGGCACAGTTGAAGAAGATGAAGAAGTACTGCAATGTGTGTTGCACGAGGTGTCATAAAGAGAGGAAAGGGCAACATCTTCAGATTTAAGCTTATGATCCAAGATTCAGGATCCAAGCCTGCAGATAGCCAAGTTTCGTTTCGTGGAGTATTTGTTGCTAAAGATCTTAGCAAAAACCAGAGACAGAAATCTGGTGTAAGGCACCACTTTTTCCCTTTGGTGCTTGTTTATTTTCAGCACCAGGTCTTCAAAGATAACGCCAACAAAGTTGATTGGCCTCTAAAGAATGATAGATATGCCAATGTTCAATGCAAATCTGGACGCTTGGTCTTGTCCATCGGTTTTGCCTCCCATGCACTGAATGAAATGGGAAAACAAATACTACCATACCGCTGACATGCGGTTCTTCTCAATCTTTGAGAGCAATTTGAGGGGATCACTGGAGTCCTTCTTTGTTTACTCAGGAGTTCAATGACAGAATAAAAACACTGAATCATTTCACATACTGAGTAATGCTTATATCTCAAGGAATTAATCCTCAGTTTTTAGCATTCCAAGTTCGCTGATCAAGATGTTAAATCTTGTCTCATCAAGAGACTTTGTAAAAAGGTCAGAGAGTTGGTAATAAGTTGGAATAAACTGAAGTTTAATATTACCATTCATAACATGATCTCTGATAAAATAATATATGATCTCAATATGTTTCGTCTTGGAGTCAAAAACAGGATTGTTTGCAATAGCAATAGCACTGGTGCTATCGCAATAGATAGAATCTTGGAAAGCTGAAGATCATAGTCGTTAAGCTGGTTTTTCATCCAAAGAACTTGGACACAACAGCTTCCAACGGCAACATATTCAGCTTCAACAGTTGATGTGGACACATAATTTTGCTTTTTTACTTTTCCAGCTTACCAATTTCCACCTAGAAGCTGACAGCCTCTAGTGGTGCTTTTCCTATCAATTTTACATCCTGCAAAATCACTATCTGAGTAACCTATTAGGTCAAAACCTGAACCCTTGGGATACCAGAGACCCAAGTTAGGAGTTCCCTTCAGATATCTGAATATGCATTTACAGCAATCAGATGGGATTCCTTAGGTTCAAATTGATATCGTACACATAGACAGGTAGAGTACATGATATCTAGATGATTTGTTGTGAGATACAACAGGGAGCCAATCATTTCTCTATAAACAGTAACGTTTATAGACTTACCTTTTGGATCCTTGTTCAGTGAGAGAGGAGGAGCCATCGGAGTCTTCATAGATGAGCTGTTGGATAGATCAAACTTTTCCAGCATATCTCTTACATACTTACTTTGGATGATAAAGATACCGTTATCTGATTGATTGATCTGGTGACCTAGAAAGTAAGTTAGTTCTCCCATCATACTCATTTTATATTCTTGCTTAATGCGATCAGCAAACTGAAAACACAAAGAGAGATTAGTGGAACCAAATATAATATCATCGACATAAATTTGGACTAGAATGATGTGACCTTTAACTTTCCTAAGAAAAAAGGTCTGAACAATCTTTCCACAGACAAATTTCTTAGTGATGAAAAATAAGAATATGGTATCATACCAGGCACGAGGCGCCTGTTTTAACCCGTAAAGAGCTTTATCCAATTTATAGACATGATTTGGATACTTAGGTCTCTATGGGCAGCAAAGGTTAGAAAGAGTTTAATAACTTTGAGTCTAGCCACTGGTGCAAAGGTTTCATTATAATCAATTCCTTCTTCTTGTCTATAACCTTGAGAAAAAAGGCGAGCCTTATTACGGGTTACCACACCTTGTTCATCTAACTTATTGCTATAAACCCATTTGGTACCTACCACAGTTTTGTCAGATGCACGCGGGACAAGTTACCAGACTTTGTTCCTATCAAACTCAATGAGTTCCTCTTGCATGGCAATGACCCAACTAGGGTATGAGATAGCCTCATTGATTTTCTTGGGTTCAACTAGAGAAAGAAAATGGACAAAGGGATAGATATTACCTAGACCACGGCGTGTCTGAATACCTGCACTTGGATCACCAAGAATTTGATGAATTGGATGGTCTTGTATTCATCGCTGAGCTGGCAGAGGATTGTCATCTGAGCTTTGATGTTCAGGTAGAGAGGATGAGGCTTCGGCTACAAATTCTTCAGTGAATCCAAGACCTCTGTGTAGACGTGGGCCTCCCCCGCTTTCAGTTAAGGCAAGAAAGAATTATCTTACCTTTATATTTTGTCAGTATTTGAAGTTTCCTTTCTTTGAAAACCATGGATCAGGTTGAATTGCTAAAGGATCCTCAAAGAGAGATTCAATGACTGATAGAGGTTCAAATGGTGAAGGCATTTCATTCATTGATTGGTTAGTGTTTGAAGTGGAGGGAGGAATGCAACTAATGGGCACTGCAACGATATTTGAAGAAGATTCGCCTTGGTTATTAGTTGCAACTGGAATGATAAGTGGATCATCATCAGCTTCTGGAGTATCAACATTGGGTTGATTACTGAAGGAAGCTTCAGGTTGTCCAAAATGAGAGAACATCCAGCTTTCTAACTCTTTATCATCATTAATGATGGGTTTAGAGTTAGCTGATTGAGATTTATCAAAGGTGACATGGATAGTTTCTTCTATGGTTTGTTGATGTTTGTTGAATACTCTAAAGGCTTTGGATACTGAAGAATATCCAATAAAGATTCCTTCATCAGCTTTGGGATCGAACTTTCCAAGTTGGTCACGGCTGTTAAGAATAAAACAAGTGCAACCAAATATGTGAAGAAAGCTGAGAGAAGGCATTATGCTATGGAAGAGTTAGTAAGCCGTCTTCTTGAATCTTTTAACAATCAGCGATCGATTTTGTGTAAAACAAGTTGTATTGACAGCTTCGGCCCATAATTTAGTAGGAAGATGGGATTCACAGAGCATTGATCGAGCAACCTCGATGATTGTTCAGTTTCTTCTTTCAGCGACTCCATTTTGTTGTGGAATTCTCACAGAAGAGAAGTTGTGAGAGATTCCCTTGTCCTCAAAGAAGCTATCCATTGTACTGTTCTTGAATTCAGTTCCATGGTAACTTCTGATAGATCGTAGCTTAATGTTGTTAAGTACTTCTATGTTTTTGATGAACGAAATAATTTATTCAGGTGCTTCACTTTTGGATCTGAGAAAGAAGACCCAAGTGTATCTGGAATACTCATCAACAATGACAGGTGTAGAGGATAGTGAAGAGATTTGCTTAGACTTGAAGCTAGCTCTTGTCTGTTTTCCTTTCTCACACGCTGAGCAAAGAGGTTCCTTTTCAAAGGTGTTTTGAGGAAGACTAGTGACGAGATCATTTCGAGACAGCTCACTGAGTGTCATGAAGTTGAGATGAGAAAGTCGTTTGAGCCATAGCCAGTTGATGTCTGACGAAGCTTTTGAGAGAAAACAGTTGTTCTGAGTAAGAGGAGAATCTAAAATTCCCGATATTCATTCAATATTCAATCTTCATCAAGAACCCTCAATAAATGGCAATTTCAAGATTATGATACTTGAGAGAAAAGTCAACAAGTCAAAGTCTTGTATATATCATCAAGGCTCAATTACAAAATAAATGACAATTAAGATCTCCTAAAAATGACTCTCACACCCTAATTACAAAGAACTAAACCTATTTATAGGTCAAACCAAATATAAAGGTCAAACCAATTACAAAATTACAAAGAATACTTTCAAGAATGAATACAACATATTAAGCTCTAAAATTCAAACATAACATTCTCCCCCTTTTGATTCATGCTTGAAAGAATTTGTACATTTTGAATCCCTTTTGAATATTTGAAGCTTTGAGCACCTTTAAGTCTTCTTTATAAGTCTTCTTTAAATCTTCAAGATAATCTTCTAACATTCTCCCCCTGACATTTTACAAACATTCTTCTGTTTTCAAAAACATTCTCCCCTTGAGTAAATCTTCCAAACATTCTACCCCTTGAATGTAGAATAAAACCAATCTTCTCTTTTCACTTTAAATCTCTCCTTTTGATGAAAAACTTTCTTCCTTTTGAAGATGAAACATTCTCCTTGAAAACCAAAATTTATCACAAGTTTAAACCAAACATTCTTTTCAAGAATTAGATTTCTTCTTTAAAATAAAACATTCTTCCCCGAAAACAAAATTTCATCACAATAATAGCTCTTCAGTTCTAACCTAACATTCACCTCCAAAAAAAACATATATAATTGAAATCTCTTCTAGTAAACTTCTGTTAAGATATGATCTTCACATTCACCCCCCTCGAACATTGTAGCACTGAATAATCTTCGGCAATAAACAACAATCATCACATTCACTCCTTGATCTTTTTATAAATTCCCAATCTTCAGAACTGACGTAGAAATTTTCATTCATTATATATATACTCCCCTTATGATAAAATGAGGAGCATTTGCATCATACACCAAAATGAATGAACCTTCAAAATTATGCCGTCAATTCAAAAAATGGTAAGCAAATCTTTTCAAATTTGCTTGTATAATCTTTTCAGACTATGAAGATTAGGGAAATAACCAAATTCAACATATGAACTTGTTAACAATCTTATAAAAGATTGGCCGATGGATATAAAAAATATATTCAGTACAACGAATGTACTTCATATATTAGACTTTTAAGGTTCATCTCACCAGGACTTCCATTCAAAAATCGATAGCTTTAAAAAGCATATCTATGAATGTTATTGCAAAACAACAAATATTTTGAAAAATTTGTGTAGTGTAAAAAAATAAAGCAACTAATGCTTTGAATTAGGCTAAAAAAGATAAACAATGTGGAGTACACAAATTTATCAGACTCAATTTGTGATCAACAAGACTTGAAGGGGGGACATATATCCTTTTTTTTCAATATCAAATTTTCTCCAAATGAAAAACCGATAGATTATGAGCTACGTGCCCCAAGTGTTATTGAAACACTTATCTTTTGAGAGATAAATGAGTAGCTGGTGGGGTTGTGACAAGAATTGGCCTGGGCTTTGCCTTTTTCAATATTAGTCTCCAAAGAATTGAGAACTAATAGATTACGTGGTTTGCCCGGATTATAGAGGATAGAACAGGATTCTTTTAATCTTGACACAACTCTCATCAATTCTTTTAGCTCACAGCAAGTACCCCTCTCATTTTTATTTTAAGCTCTACACACAAACCCATTTTGTATTTAAGCTCACTCAGATATGGATGTCCTCTTGGGTAGGGATATCGATTATGATAGTCCATAGAGGTATTTCAGTGAAGCTCTTATACCCTCCTAAAATAACAATGTAAGCTCATTTGATCACAAAAGATTGATCAAAATATAATTGCAATGATGCACAAATGATCAGATAAAATTGATCAATGAAAATGTAGCAATGAAGCACAATCAACTAGAAGTGATGTATCAAACAGATTATTCAATTTAGTTGGGAAAAATGAATAAAGATCTGTAAGAACAAGTTTACATATTCATAGAAACAAAGAATAAAGAATTATGTACCAATCAAAGAAATATGTTTCAGATAAGGTCAGAAAACAACTTTGAATACAAACGAGTGTATTATCACCGAAAATGATTTTCTTTTAAGAGACATGATAATAACATTTTGAAGAATAGATGAAATAGGTATTGGAATTATGTAAGAAGAGAAATTATGCAAGTAAAATCTCAAAGAAATACCTAATCAGAAATGATACTCGTTTTAAAAATCAACTCAAAAATTCAAAAACTTTTTCCAAAACTCCCCTAGAAAATAGATTTCGTTGTTTTCTTTTTTAGCTAAAAATCCAAACATGAAAACATTTCAGCTCAGATTTGAAAAGCAGGTCTTGAACCGGGTGTTTAGAAACTAAATACATTCCAACTCGGGTCCTGAACTGTTTTGTTCAGAAGCCACCCTTTAAGACAAATTACAAACTCCCCTTGAATCAGTGCAACATATAAATGATATTTCTTGTCAGCACAACATATGACACACCTACAAAACAAATCAAGTACACTTTGGTACCCAGACAAACTTGGGTCCTACTTTGTTAGTATTGGCCTGGGGAATATTTTAACTTCCAAACTGTCTATCTTTATCATATACATTCTTTTTAGCACTTTTAACAGGTAGATCAGATAAGCAGTAAGAACCATACCAGTCATTATCATACCTGTTAAATCCATTTAAGCTTTTCTTAAAGTCGTTGTTTCCATACCATCTGTTGAACCTATTCTTGTTGACAATGTCATTCGTTCTGCATGTTAAGCACATAATTCTTCTCTTGCTAAGACAGATCAAATGATTAGTGGATCTCACAGTGCAAGGAAGAACAATGTTAGATACAACAGATTTGTGAGACACAACTGAATCAACTTTATTAGTCCAAACTTTTTTATCTTTGAAAAATTATTGGGTGATCCAATGACATACCCTTGATAAAACTGATTTGAAGTACGAGACTTGTTCTTAGAAACATATGATTTAGGGCTGCTTGAATAACTTTTGGATTTAACAATGGAATAGTTATAAAAGCAAGTTTTACACTGAGATTGAGAACCAGTTGATCTTTCAGCACTTGAATTAGAAAAATCTTTCACCTTCTTAAGTAACTGGTCTCTCTCATCAGCAACTAAATCATATTTCTTCTTAAGTTCAGATCTCATATTCAATTCAGCAACAAGTTCTGTCTTTAGATCAGACAATTTCTTTGAAGATTCAAAAAACTTACATTCCAATTCTTTCTTCATCTTCTCAAAACATTTCCTTTCTTTTACAAATTTTCTCCTCTCTTCTTCTGAACTTCCCTTCTCATTCTTCGAAGCAATGTCAAGCCATTTCTTCTTCTCAGTAAGTTCTTTCGCAATTGCAGCATTCTTTTTAGTAGTGTTTTTCTTTTCCAAAGCAAAAACTTTCTTCTCTTCATTTGAAGCTTTCTGTTTTTGAGCAATGCTTTCAAACATTTTCGAATGCTTTCTTTGACATTCTTCTTCGTACTCTTTCTTTTCAGTATCAAACTTGGCTCGTTCCAAGATGATAACCTGTTTAAAATTTGATATTTGTTTTGAAAGCAATATGGCATTCAGCTCTAATGTTTTTATCTTGCTTTCAAACACCTTCTCTTTAGCTTCAATTTTTTCTCAATCTCTATTGGCTTACCATTATCCTTTCCTTGTAAATTCCTATCAGCATTCAGTTCATTCTCAGCTTTATTGATTTTCTTTGTCAGCTCGTACTTCTCTTTGATCTGCTTTATCCTTTCTTCATCTGACTCTTTTCTTTCATATTCTAAAATCTTTCCAAGTTTATAAATCCTAGATGTCAGACTGGAATTTTCCTTCAACAAATCAAAGTCTCTCTTTTGACTTGCACTGAGATAATTATCTTTTCCAAGTAATACATCAATCTCAGCTTGAAGATACTTCTTTTCTTCTTCAAATTTCTTCAACTCTTGTTTCAACTCTTTAGCCCAATCCAAGTTAGCATGACACTCATAAAATACTTTCACATACATTCCTTTTTGTTCTTTCAATTCATTCTCCAATTCAAAAAATTTCTCATTCAAAATCTTGTTTTCTCTCTCAGAAAATGATGTCATTTCAAAATAAATGTTGTTCAAACAATGAATCTCTTCAGTTCAGGAAATTTTGAAGCACACAAAGTCAACTCTTATCAAGCTTGTCAAATTTTGAATCAATATCAACAAACATTTAGTAGGAGAAACTTGGTCAAAAATACAGTAAAAAATGGACAATGAACTTGATCAACAAACTTCACACACAACAATATGGTCAAAGAAGTAACCAAGTCAACAAATTAATTTGTTCGGAAAAGAAATAAGGACAAAATGAATATAAATTAAAGATCATCAAATATCAACCAATCAAATATAAGTCAAACTTACAACCAGTTATCAACAAAGACGGCTAAGATGATGACAAACTTATGCAATGATTCACTTGAAACACTTTGGATGACTTTTAGTTCGGACAAGGAGACATCCGATTTACAAGAAATCCGGACAGAGTGAATGATCGAATTAACAGGAAATTCGGACAAGCTATTTACCGGTTTAAGCTGAATACAGACACAGCCAAGTCTAAAACACAAGTCAAAACAATGTCAAATCTGGACAAAGTTACCACCGATTTACAACAATATCAGACAAGAAAGGCTCATATTTAAAATGAATACGGACAAGAAGTCAAACACACGGTCACTTTGAAACACTTCAAATTCGGACAATGAGACATCGGATGTACATGAAATCCGGACAAAGGCAGTTACACTTGGTCACTAAGAAACAACTCAAATCCGGTCAAAAAGGCTTCCGAGTTATAGCAAATCAGTCAAGATCACATGCATAGAAAAGTCAATAAACTTGAAACCGAACAAGCTTGCTTCTGGATTATGGATTATATAGACAACAATAAGCCGACATAATTGACCATTGACTATTCATTAAATTAATAAGATTAAACAAATCGAACAAGGTGATACAGCCGCCATGTTTCTAATATTATGAAACAAATTCCGACAAGGAGGTGTCTGATTAACTATTTACCATCCATAGCCGCCAAGATTGACTATCACAAATCGGTCAAAGGAGCTTCCGATAAATGCCTAATATGGACATAGAAATACACAGAAGTCAAATATCCATAGTATGCTAAATCGGTTAAAGCATCATGCGGACTACTACAAATCCGGTCAAAGAGGTGTATGATTAAAGAATTCACACTTAAACCACAAGTCACAAATAACAAGTGGGACAAATGAGGTAGCCGAATTTTGAAAAAAATCCTAACAAAAATTATATGATTTTTAACACAAACACCAAATTTCACAATGATGTAAGAAAAAATGGATCAAAACTTCAAAATTTTATGATTTTTAACAAGAACAAAAACCTTTTTAAAATCCAAAAATTCCTTCAAATCTTCAAAATCAAAGGTCAAATCACAAACTTGTGAGAACAAAGATGATTCACAACGTAAAATTGCAAACAATGATCAAAATTTCAACAATCAAACATCAAAATTTGAAAGATTTAAGATGAAATTTATGAAAGTTTCACAAAAACTCAAGAACATGAGATGAACATCAAGAACAAACACTAAAATTCCAGAAAATATGCAGAAAAATCTCGAATTTTGTGTAATTTTTTCAACCAAAAACGTTGCAGATCACTCTGATACCAATTGAAAGTCCTGATATTCAATCAATCTTCAATCTTCATGAAGAACACTCAATAAATGGCAATTTCAAGATTATGATACTTGAGAGAAAAAGTCAACAAGTCAAAGTCTTGTATATATCATCAAGGCTCAATTACAAAGTAAATGACGATTAAGCTCTTCTAACAATGACTCTCACACCCTAATTACAAAGAACTAAACCTATTTATAGGTCAAACCAAATATAAAGGTCAAACCAATTACAAAATTACAAAGAATACTTTCAAACAACATATTAAGCTCTAAAATTCAAACATAACAGAATCCATGTTGATGATATATACATTTTTTAGGGGAGAACCAGTTAGAGAAACCTTATCATCCTTGTCGAAGACGTATCATGAATTCTTAGAAAATTTTACTGTGAAATCTATGTCACACAGCTGACTGATGCTAAGAAGATTGTACTTCAGTCCTTCAACATATGCAACACATTTGAAAGTAGTTTCGTCGTTGGTTAATACACCAAAGCCCTTGGTATATCCTTTTCCGTTTCCTCCAAAGGTTACAGAAGGGCCTCTTTCATCCTTGTAGTCAATGTGCAGTGATTTATCTCAAGTCATGTGTCTCGATCATCCACTATCGAGATACCAAATACCTTTGACTTCCTGCACATGGAAACAAATTAAGATTGCTTTGGTATCCATTTTTCTTTGGAACCTGCTGAGTTAGAGGCAACATCCACTGAAGCTGAAGACTAAGAGTTAGCAGATGTCTTCACTGGGCCTGAAAAAGAGGCTATAGTGGAATTAGGAGCAACAACCACTGACGCTAAAGGCATAGAGTCAGTAGGTGTCTTCACTAAGCCTGAAGAAGAGGCTTCAGTGGTATTCTTCACTTTAGTCATTTTCACAACTTTAGTGGCAGATTTCACCTTGGTTGTTGGTTACTTTCTTTCCCTTAGCTGGAGGACCATCCTTGGTAGCAGAAGGACACTTGCTGAAAATATGTGTAGTTTCACCATAGTGTCTACACTTTCTATAGCTAAAACCATCTTTAGGGCCAGAAAGTACCAGAGGAACAGAAGAGGGACAAGCTCCAAGGAGTCTCTTCTCATTTGTTCTAGGAGGAACAACTAAGGATTTAGATCCCTTGGGTGACACATTTACTTTAAGCTTTGACTTAGATTTCTGAGTGGATTCAGATATCTTGATCCCAGAAGAAGAAGAAGAAGAAGAAGGTGTACAAGCTGAAGGAATAGATCTTGATCTATATGACTTGCCAGCCTTCTTGGGAAGAGGTGCTACGATAATGGATTTACCTTTGTCTTTGTAATCTGAACTCAAAGGAGTTCCTTCAAGATGACTCTCAGTAATAGAAGACTGAGAGGAAGAAGTGTCAGGAATAGAGGAGATGAAGGTGCCAAACTTTAGCATGGACCTGTCAGTGACACATTCTTCCTGATCATAGGAGAAGCCTAAACCAGTCTTATTCTTGGCGAAGATCAGAGGGTTGATGATCTCAGAGGCTTTGACAGAGGCTTTGCACCACCCTTCGATGGTAGCCTTCTCAGCCTTGAGTTCAGCAATAGCTTGCTCACGCTCAGCTATAGCCTGTTCACGTTCGATACTGATGGTTTGGTTTACAATGACCTGACTGTTGATCTCAGATCTCTTAATAACACTAATAATTAAGTTAAGAATAACCTAATTATATAGTTTGGATGAGTAAAAAGATGAACACTCAAGAACATAAGATAATTATTCAAAGAATATACTTAAGTGTCAAAGGATTCTCTTTATTCCAATGATTGTGAAAAACGTCAAAAGAGTCAAAGATTACAATTGGCCTAACCACCTATTTATACTAGTAATCTAGACAAGAAGATAACTATCTAGTGATACTATCTAGCAAATCTTCTAGGGAAAGATAAAGCTTATCTAAACATGGATAATCAACAAAACAAGATAAACTTTGTAGAATCCAGCTGTTGATTTGTTATCTCCAACTGTCTTCCATGGGGCATTATCTCAACCTTTTCTTCATACCTTCATCGCATGCCTCTGGTTGAACTAATGTAGAAAACTCCAAGTGTTGGTAACCAGAGGGGCTATGAAGATGCTCTTTCTATCGCATCTCTAGTCTATTTATCGACCCTCTGGTTGTTTTTAGACTTAGCTGTTTTGTCTTGAAGTCTTCCATCGGCCTTCTAGTTCTTCATCACTTGTTTGTCTTCATTACTTCTACACATAAGACTTATGGGGTCTAACAATATCCCCCTAAGTAATGAAAGAACAAACAGGAACTAATCTAGGAACATTTAGATCATAAGTGATGAACATAGGCTAGTCTAAAGAAAAACATCCTGCCAAATTTTCATTCGACTAAATGATGAATTCTTACAATGATGAAACGAAAGATATTACAATTCAAAGCAAAAGAAAAACTACATTCATGGTCTTCCTTGTGATATTTCCCAAAAGCGCATTAACAGTCCTCTAAATTGAATGACTGTTGAGATCTCATGAATGAGTCTTTGTCCCTCTCCCATCGGCATATGAGGTCTGCCTAACCTGTCTCTGATGACTGTCTGAAACCATTCAAGTATTTTGGTTGAGTACTTGAAGGTTTCAGTCAGTCTGAAAAACTTCTTCGCTCCAAACTAATTTTTGAATACCAGTCCCAGTTCTGGTTGAGTTAGTACAGAGGCATATTTCTTCTCCTGTAGGCCTGGGAAGTCTTTATTGGGTGGAGTGTAGGATAGTCTGTCGATGCCAAGTTGAAGAGCAATTTGAAAATCACTCTTGGCTCTGTGCTTCACCAAGGTTTCCATCGCTTGAACTATCGCTCTGTTTGCCATCCCAAATCTTATTCCTTGATCCTGTCGCTGAGCCGTATGCGCATAAAGATCAATCAAGTCATATGGATTGAGATTGATCAAGTTATTGTCATTCAAGACGCTGACATGACCATGGGCTCGTTCCACAGTGTACTCGATATACTTGATGGCTCTGTTTGCTAAGGTCCTCATCTTGATGTCCATGACCGTCTTTATTCCATCGTTTGAGAAGACAGCCTGTGGTGGTTGGGTCGTCTGTCTTATAAACCTGTAGCGTAGGAGGTTCATCGATTCTGGTGATAGCATGGGAGGATTGAGAGCTAAACCTTCATCGCGATCATGGTACAAGTATTGATAGATATTTTCCATCATTACTGGCTCTCTTGGCGGCATCTGTGGATGTCTCCTTAGCAAATCCATATTTGCAATTATTTCATCGACGACCCCTTGAGGAGGATGCCTTGATGATGAGGGAACGTCCACTTGCACCTGCGGTTGTTGGGTTATGGGTTGTGTTTGGGCTAAGGGTTATGTATGGGTTGGTGATGGTATGGTTTCTTGTTGGTTTGGCTCAGCTTGGGGTAGTTCTGGTTCATTTGGCTGAGGATAGGTAGTTTCTGGTTCATGAGGTTCTGTTTGGGTTTGAAGTTGTTGGGGTGAGGAAGGTTGGATGATTGTAGGTTCTGGTTGTATGGGTAAGGTGATGAAAGGTTCTGTGGTGCGAGGGGTTGGTGAAGGAGTTAAGGGTAGGTTGGGAGTTGGTGATGGAGTGAAGGGTAGATTGGTTTCTGTTTATAGGGTAGAGGGGTTTTCACTGGATGAGGAACTCAGCTCAATGGGTTCTTGGGTAGTGGCGAAGGGAACATGTACATTGTGTACATCTTAAGAGGGTTGAGCCTCTGGTTCCCTCGCTTGGGTTCCTTAGGTTGATGATTGTGGTTGGTTTTGTGATTGAGGTGGTGCTGGTGGTGCAGCGGTCTTCATTTGTTAAGCGATGGTAGCGGGTTCTCCCCCTCATGAGGACCAAGACCATGATCATCTTGGTCTGGATCCTCATGCCTTGTCCTCTTCTGCGGGCGGCTGGTTGAGCACTATGCTCTGCTCCTCTTCTTCTTCTTCTCTTTCCTGAAGGTCGCAAGACACGCCTTCAGGGCTTGCTGTCTTCGAATCTCCTCCATCAAGTGAAGGAGAGAGTTGGTGCATGCCTGTTGATCGGCAAGGCTCTGGGAGAGAGCCTTGGTAGGTTGTGCAGGTCGATGGATGAATTTTGCACTTATCTCATTAAAAGATGAGATAAGTGCCTTTGATAGAGCCCTTAGATCGGCTCTTGTGGCAAACTCTGTGGTGGATGATGATGCAGGAGGAGGCATGGATGAGGAGGTGGAGGCGGGTGGTGGGATGGGAAGGTTGGCTATGATATCCTTCAGCTCTGCAGCGAAGGAGGAGAGGGATTCATCAAATGATGGTACTGCAGAGGAGGGTGGAGGTGTGGGTGGTTGGGGTATTTGGGCTAATATAGTGGTTGGGGGAGAGGTAAGGGTGGTTTGTATGGTGGCCATTTGGGTGGAGAAGGAGGCTAAGGTTTCATCGATAGATGTAGTTGGGGGAGGGGTTGGTTGAGGAATGTGGGAGATGATGGTGGCTGGGAGAGTATTGCGGGTATTGGAGATGGTGTTTAGTTAGGTGGTGATGGAGGCTATGGTCTCATCAGTCGCAGTTGCCTAGGCCATGAGGGTGGCAATGGAGTTCATCATTATTTGGTTTCAAAGGGTGGAAAAGGAGGATGTGGTGTTGTGGTGTTGGGTGATGGTTTGTTGTAGCATTTAGAGGCGGGTGGCATTTTCCTTGGTTTGGGTGTCGAGGGTGGCAAGGGATTGTTGAATTGGGGTTAAGTAGATGGAAGGAGGGTTGTCGACAATCCTTTGGATGATGAGTTTTAGGTCATCCAAGGGCCGCTGAGTCGAGTCGACAAAGGCTTGGAACTCAGTCTTTTTGACTAGATCAGCCACGGGGGTAACCCCTGCAACAACGGATGCTGCAGGTTGTGCTTTAGCTCTAGAGGCGCCCTCAATGCCTTGTAATAATGTAGGCATTGAAGGACTTCCATCGAGTCCTCGATAGCCCTTTAAAGAAGAGCTATCTCTTGATGTTGCTACATCTTCTTCTTCTTCGGCTTCAGAGTCCGAGGAAGGGAAGTAGATGTGTGTCCCCTTCACTAGATCAAGTATCGAAGGGGGTTGTGCACGAAAGGGAGATCCTTCTGAACGATCTTGAGGCATATCAACGCCATAAGCAACACATGCCTTTGCTGTGTGGAAGGTGGTGTCGAGCCATGAAGCGAAGTGGCTCTTATTTCTTTATCGCCTCCCTGTTGGGAGAGAGGCGAATGATGGTGTGGTTCCTCAGCAAATTCATCTCCAAAGGCCTAATGAGTGGCCTCTGGATGGCTGGCTTAGGTGGGGATTGGACTAGGCCGTCCTTGTTCAATACCTCTTTGGCTTTGATCGTCAGGGGTAGTGGTGGTGGTTGCCCTTTGGGAAGAGGGTGTGGGAATTCTGTTTGTAGGGCAGGGGGATGCGTGAGGAGTGTCATCATCATCATCTTCATCATCAGATGAAGACAACTCATGCGCTCCCTCGTTTGTATCGAGGGACGGCTCTATGTGCTCTAGGGTAGTTGCCCTCGGTTTTTTGTGACAACAGAGAGCGTTCATACTTTTTTCTTCTCTCAGACGTCTCTGGTATGACGTTGAGCATGGCCCTTCAAACGGTCCTCTCTGTAGTATAGCCATCCTTGGAAATCGTTGGGTGATGGTCGTTCATCAAGAACTGAGGAGTGTATGGTTCTTCAGCCGGTAGGCTGTGTCTCCTCATCGCGTCCCTTATGAAGAGAGCAAGGAAACGCGAGAAGAGGACATAAGTCAAATGCTTTCCCATGGCCTTGAGCTTGCATTTCTTGATCACTGCTGCGTGGATCTCATTGTAAATGAGAAGGGCGTAGTCCAGCGGTAGGTTGAAGAAGAGCCCATACATTATCGTCATAATGTTGATGTTCCCTTTATCCATTGACCCGAGCTTGCAAGTGAGGGCTCGGTTCAGGATTGAGAATAACATGTTCCACATGAGGGGCAAGAACTGCCTCTTGAAATCAGATGCGTTGCGTAGGTCATGATTGTAACCCAACATCTTGATGAGCCGGAGGATGTCAGAACTCATGGGTGGCTCAGCATATTGTTCAATATTGAGTTCTTGGTGAGTGGGGATGCATAGTACCTTGGAGACCTTTGCGCAAGAAATTTTGACAGAGCAAACCATGTCATTTGGGACATCAATGTCCCCCATGATGCCACAGTTCTCGGGGTAGAATTCGCATGTCTGCCAGTATTGTTGTACGTACTTAAGAGATACGCCATTGTCGGACAGGGTTAAAGCAGGTTGGAGGATGCAGTTTTGGAAAAATTCTATCATGATTGCAAACCTGTCTTCAAACAAGTTGGTTCGCAGGTCTATGGGGTGGTTGTTGGGCTCAATGGGTAGAAAGACCAGTGCACGGCTGTGTGCGCCGGTTGATTGCACGTGGCTGTCATTGTTATGTGATTCGTGAGAAGCTGAGGATGCCATTGTTAGAGAGTTGCAGGTTTTTGATTACTATTTGTCTGGTGTTCTTGAAGGTTTTGGAAGCATAAAGAAGAAATGGGTTAGAGAAGAAGGGTATATATAGGTGGAGAAGGGGAACGGTTTTTGGGTTTTAGAAATAATATTGAAAAGAATAATGATTATTGAAGGAGACGTTTGGCAAAAATGTGATTTGTTATGATCGTGGGCCGTCTTATCTGCACCGTGTCATTAATGTTGGTGGACACGTGTCTGAATTGGGTGGATGGAAGGGTAATTTGAAAGGGTTTATGGGGAATAGGCTGTTGAAATGGCAGGCGCGTGTTTGGTGACGTTTGGATTATTTGGGATAATTAAATAATTATCCCAAATAATATCTCTTGAATATTAATCCAAAAAAATTATTTTAAAATTCCATCTAATTGTAAGATAAATACTAATTACGAAGTTTTGGTCTTCTAAAAACCCATGTTGTATAGTTTTCAGTCACAAAAGCTGCAATTTTGTACAATCTTTAAAATGTTTTCAATTAATGATGGGTTTTTGGATCAAAATTAATTTTCTCATGGAACCAGAGGCGCTCTGGTTGGTCATGACTCTTTGGAAGGGGAACTAGAGGTCTCTGGTTGAAAGTGATGAACTTGTTCATCGATGGAATGTTGGGTTATATGAATAATGAGCCTTGGATAGACAAACTAGAGGCTCTGGTTAAGCATGGACAACCCTTTATGTAGGACTAGAGGGGCTCTGGTTTAATGCAAGAGTTAATTCATCATTTATATAGCATTTTAGGTGTCCAGAGGCTCTGGGTTGGAAAATGCATAGTTGTGCAATCGAAATTCTTTATGATGATTGAAAAACTCCTCCTCAAATGATGCATGGGGATGTGTATTGTGTTAAAAAACTCCCCCTAAAATCAATAAGGATGTTGAATTTGATGACCAGAGGCTCTGGTCTATACAACCAGAGGCTCTGGTTGTGAATGATGATGAAAACTTATATTGAATGTGGTTAAGTTTATGTGAATGGATATGAAAATGATGGGACTTTGGGACCAGAGGGATCTAGTTCCAAAGATTTTGAATCCAGAGGCTCTAGTTGTGAAGGGTATGCAAAGATGATGAAGGAATGTTAAATAATGGTGCATGTGAAGTCCAATATGGACCAGAGGGCTCTGGTCGCAAAGGACTTGGAAACCAGAAGCTCTGGTCTTTGGAACCAGAGGCTCTGGTTCCATAAATGACGAAATATGACAGTTGATATTTATGAATGAATGAGGGAGACCAATTTTGAGACCAAGGAGGCTCTGGTCTCAAAGGATTGGAAATCAGAGGCTCTTGTCTATTTAACCAGAGGCTCTGGTTGTGAAGGGTGGTACTTAGTGAAAAATTCACAAAGTGTTTGCTTTGGACCAGAGGAGCTCTGGTTCCAAAGGCGATGAAAATTTTGGCCAAAAATTAAACAAGTATTTCTAATTTGGCCAGAGGCTCTGGTCTTTAGAACCAGAAGCTCTGGTTTAGACTACTTGGTGTTTTTATGGCCATAATGATAACTTGTAGGCATAACCATGAGATATTGAGTATCTCTGGTTTCAAACTAAGGATTGCCTCTAAGTGGTGAGATTCAGCATACCCATCTTGCTGACTAGAAATAAAATCTTTTCTCATCAAGAGCTTTTGAGAAAATGTCCGCAAGTTGAATCTCTATAGGAACAAAGTACATCTCTATATTACCTTTTTCGACATTGTCTTTCAGAAAGTGGTACCTTACATCGATGTATTTGGTCTTGGAATGCTGCACATGATTTGCAGAGATGGCTATTGCACTTTTGGAGTCACAAAGGATGGGTATCTTTTCATATTGAAAGCCATTGTCCTTAAGCTGAGTCTTCATCCAGAGAACTTGTGAACAACAACTAGCAGCAGCAACATATTTTGCTTATGCTGTAGAAGTTGAAACACAATTTTGTTTTCTGGATGTCCAACTTACCAGCTTGTCCCCCAAGAGTTGACAACTTCCAGACGTACTCTTTCTATCAAGCTTGCAACCTGCATGATCTGCATCTGTGTAGGCTATTAGATCAAAGCCAGWGTTCTTAGGATACCAGAGACCCAATGAAGGGGGTTCCCTTGAGGTATCTAAAGATCCTCTTGACCGCAGAGAGATGAGATTCTTTAGGATTGGATTAATATCTTGCACAAAGACATGTAGCAAACATAAACATCTGATCTACTAGCGGTTAGATACAGGAGTGATCCAATCATGCCTATGTAGGTTGCTACATCTACAGATTTTCCTGATGGATCAGCAAATAACTTAACTCCTGTAGCCAT
>NW_020202648.1:26493-30012 GCF_001531365.2 Cynara cardunculus var. scolymus
GCAATGTTTTGCATTTGTAGAACCAAATATGATGTCGTCCACATATATTTGCACAAGTAGTATGTCAGCTTTATGCTTCTTGAGAAGAGGGATGTATCGATTGTACCTTTTTCGAATCCATTGTTGATGAGAAAAGTGGAGAGAGTTTCATACCCGGCCCTGGGTGCTTGCTTCAGCCCATAGAGGGCTTTGTCTAGAAAGTAGACGTACTCTAGATGTTTTGGATCTTCAAACCCAGGGGGCTGCTGCACATATACTTCTTCTTGAAGCTTACTTATTTAGGAAGGCAGACTTGACATCCATCTGATATACCTTGAAGCCTTTGTGAGCTGCATAGACTAAAAATATCCTGATGGCTTCAAGTCTTGCAACGGGAGCAAAAGTTTAATCGTAGTCAATCCCTTCTTCCTAGCAATAGCCCTTGGCAACAAGCCTGACCTTGTTCCTTATGACTATGCCATCTTCGTTCTTTTTGTTTCTAAAGACCCATTTGGTTCCTCTGGCCGTCTTCCCTTTGGATAGAGGCATTAGCGACCACACTTTGTTTCTCTCAAACTAGAGTAGTTCTTCTTGCATCGTGTCTATCCAGTTTGGGTCTTGTAGGGCTTCAGAAATCTTCTTCGGTTCTATCATGCTCAGTAAGTTGGCGAAGAGGCATTCATTAGCTGTTGCGGATCTCATCTTGACACCAGATGTTGGATCACCAATGATTTGGTGATGTGGATGGTCTTTTGTCCAGTTGGTGCTCGATTGGGGTTCTGGAGCAACAGGATGCAGTTCTTCATCGACCGATGGAACTGCTTGCTCCCCCTCGAAGAGATCATCTCCAGAGTGAGGCTCTGGTTCTGGTTCTTGATCTGAGGACACAGAAGAAGTAGAAGTTGAAGTAACATGAGTTTCAGTAAGAGTTGTACCATTAGCATTGGAGACTTCATGTTCTTCATCGGTTCTGGAAGTGAGTTTTGCAGTAGGTGCATGTCCAGAAACTACTTCATCTTCGAAGATGTCTTCAAATAATTGAGATAACTCTAATTCATTGGGTTTGCCAAGTGATGAATCAGAGGCTCTCTGTTAAAGTCCGAGTCCTGAGCTATTGTGTCCAAAAGTCATGGGTGTGGAATCATCAAAGGACACATTGATGCTTCCGATGACAATCTTTGTCCTTTTGATGTAGACTCTGTAGGCCTTTGCGGTTTGAGAATATCCTAGAAAGATCCCTTCATCTGCTTTCTTGTTGAACTTGCCAAAATATTCGCTATCATTGAGTAAAAAGCATTTGCACCCAAAGACATGGAAATACTTGACATTAGGTCTTCTTTGATTGATGAGCTCATTGGGTGTCTTCTGGTGCTTCTTGTTGATGATAGATGGATTCTGGGTGAAGCAGGCAGTGGAAATAGCTTCAGCCCAGAAGGTGATATGTAACTCCGATGAAGCAAGCATGGTCCTTGCTGCTTCCATGAGGGTTCTGTTCTTTCGCTCCACTACTCCATTCTGTTGTGGAGTTCTGACTGCTGAAAAGTTTTGGGAAATGCCTTCACTGATGAGGTATTCATTGATTCTGGCATTTCTGAATTCAGTTCCATTGTCGCTTCTAACTTTTATGAGTTTGTGTTGTAGAAGGACTTGTAGCTTTTTCATCACCCCAATGAGTTGGTCAGGAACATCTTATTTCTTCTTTACAAACTCAACCCAGGTGTATCTAGAGTATTCATCAACTAGTACCAATATGTACTTCTTTCCAGAGAGGCTTTGTGTAGATATGGGTCCACAGAGATCTATGTGGATCATGTCTAAGGGCTTGGTGCAGGAGGTTTTTGACTTAGTTTTATGCGAGGCCCGTTTCAACTTTCCCATCTCACAGGCTGAGCACAGATGGTCTTTTTCAAAATTGAGATCCGGAATCCCCTTGACCAGCTTATGTTTGGCTAGCTTTCTTAGAACATCAAAGTTTAGATGTGAGAACTTTTGATGCCATAGCCAATTTTCATCACTCTTATGCGGTACAAGGCAGAGGGTGTCTTGTTCCACAGAGGATTGAAAATCTAGAAGATAGAGAGTTCCTTCTCTCTTTGCCTTGACGATGGTTTGGTCGGGCTGTGTTTCGATGATGAGAAACCCTTGCTAAATCGGACTTCAAGACCCTTGTCGCAGAACTGGCTTATGCTTAGTAAGTTGTGCTTGAGACCTTCAACATAAGCCACTTTTGCTGATGGAGATGTTGCCTTTTATGAGAGGCAGGCCACTTATGTTTTTTCTCGCGAGAAAACTTAGTGAACTTAGAAGAAGTACTTGGGCCTTGTGAGTTATCGTTAGCAGACTTGGTGTTACTCAGCTTTCCCTTTCCTTTGTCTGAAGTTTTCATCGATGTTGGAACATCAGATTTCATTGAGGGTTTGAAATTTTGAGGCTTCTTATCCTTAATGATCTTTGGTGATTCACGGAGTATCTCTTCTTCAGATTTAGAATCAAGAAAGTCTCTTGCTGATGTCTCGAAATCAAAATTATCATGGATGTTTGTGGGAGGTGTGGGCTCAGAGGTTGATGCTTCAAAGTGATCTGTTGGGGGTTCCATCGTTTCTGACTTAGACGAACTTCCAATATTACTTGGATGGTTTATCGATTCATCAGATGACGGTTCCTTACTAAGATTCTCCTTTTCATCAACAGCACTTGCTGATGAAGTGGGATTGACAACCAGATACTCTGATTTAACCATTGGGTTTCCATCGGTCTCTGATGTGGAGGCATCGTTCCATTCATCAGAATTCTTATATTTACTGCTCTCGTACACCACATTTTCAAAATCCTGTCTCAAGAGGACAGTTTTTCCAACGACTTTAACTCTTTTAAAATTTGCTTTAGGTTTAGGGAAAAAGTCGGGTTTTTGAATGCATCCAAGTTTGAAAGTGGATTCAAAGGTGGATTTCTTTGTTTCGATGAAGGACTCCAATTCATTGAATCCAATCCCTTGTGTGATAACCAGATCCTGGTTATTACCCAATGTATTTAATACATGATTATTTTATTAATTGATTGTGTGATAGCATGATAAACTGATATGTTTGATACATGCTGGTATGCGAATTTGTGCATTTGTTTTGGTAAAGGTATATATATATATTTATATGTATGTATATTTATGTATGCATAAATATAGAAGTATATATATATATATATATATATATATATTTTTATGCATGCAAGATTATGCATGGAGTATGTACGCATATGTGTATACATGAATGCATGTGGGTAGCATAGGGGGTATGGAAGGCGGTTAGCCAACCTTCCATATTTGGAAGGTATAAAAGGGGGGGCTTCACCTCCTCATTCATTTTCCTATTATTTTGAGAAAGTTGAGTGCTCTAAAGATAGTGTTGTCCGGTTTGCGAAAAGGGAGGTGATTTCAAGTTGATTTCAAGTGTCAAGTTTCAAAAGGGTTGATTTCTAAAGTTTTGGATTCAAAAGCTTTATAAGGTGAGTGGTTTCTAAATCTTTTGTATAAAGATTCTACTG
>NW_020202649.1:0-7445 GCF_001531365.2 Cynara cardunculus var. scolymus
GCGAGTACCATTCTAGTATATATATATATATATATATATATATATATATATAGAGAGAGAGAGAGAGAGAGAGAGAAGCGATCAAATGAAGAAGGCTGTTGATCATGGTAATCCCCAATGAGATCTTCCAGTCCCTAGATGCTTGTGAATTTGCCAAGGATATATGGGATCAGCTCGCTAATTAGCTGGAGGGTGGAATTAAAATGAGGAAGAATAGACGTGCTCAATGCCTAAATGATTATAACAGATTTCAAGCTCTTCCTGATGAGTCCTTAGAACAAACTTATCACAGGTTCAACACATTGATCAACAAATGCAAAAAGTGTGATGCTGTTTGAACATAGGAAGAGAACAACATGTAGTTCTTGAAAAGACTAAATAAAGAATGGGCTAACCTGCATATGTCTCTCCAAGCCAACCAGGACTTGGAGCAGTTGACTCTGCATGATGTATATGGGACTCTGCAGGCTCAAGAGAAAGAAGTTCAGAAGAAAAAGGTTGCTCTGCGTGGTCCTCCGGCCATGGTCTCTGAATCTAAAAAGACCAACTCTACAAGGTCATCCAGAGTCAAGAAGACCAGAGAAAAGAGGAGGAGAGGTAAGAAGGTGTTGGTGGTTAAGAATGAAAAGGAAGACAAAGCATCTGGCTCTTATGATGATGATATTAGTGCCTTTGCACAATCCCTGGCTCTCATCACCAAGAAGTTTACCAGAAAGTTTGGAAGGAGAACTTTTGATAGAAGAGGGAGAGATGATAGGAACGAGAGGTTAAACAAGTAGGTCTTTAACCCCAAGCAGGCCCCTCCACAGATGGTGAAAAAGGAGGAAGAGCAACCAGAGAAGTTTAAGTAGAGCGACAAGTGCTACAGATGCGGCAAGCCTGGTCATTTTGCTGCAAAGTGCAAAGGCCCTCTAGTGAAAAATAGTCTGTACTACAAGAACAAGTACAAGTACAAGAGACCATGGAGGAGTCTAATGGCTGAGTAAGAGAATTGGGTCTCTGACTCAACTTTTGAAGATGAATCACAAGCGCACTGCTACGGCATGACCGTGGACAATGAAGATGACGCAGATGCATCTGCCTCTGACTCTCAGGTATACTTTATATTTAGTTATGATCATACAGAGCTTGAACATAACATATTTCTCTTATCATAAGATTTTGAAAAACTCCAGCAAAAGCTTCTGAAGGAGAAAGAAAAGAGAAAAATGATTGAAAAGAAAATGAATATTTACAAAAGAGAAACTGAGCTTCTGTCTGTTGAGAAGAAGGAGCTCTCTGTGGAAAATCAAAGAATTTGAAAAACAAAAAATTTCACAGAGAACGTCTTTACATCAGAGTGCAATGGACTTAAAAAGGTTCTTGTTGAAAAGGACAAGAAGATTGCTGATAAAGAGTGTGAAAGACTTAACTCTCTAGCTCTCAAAAATTATTTTCAAAAGGAAAGAAAATTCTTGCATCAAAGCTTGCAAAAGAAAGAGCTCTTAATTTAAGAAATATCAAGATGCTTAGCAGGTGCATGAAAAGATTAAATCTCAACAGGATTTAATAGGTCTAGGTTTCGAAGATCTAGACCCATTTACCTATAAGAAGAAATCAACCTTAGAATCTGTTTTCTGTTTAGGAAATGAGCAAAAACCAGATTTTACAGCTCTATATGTACCATCGCCTTTCAAAAGACCAAAATTTGAAAATGGATCTAGAAGAAGAAAGCTAAAATTTAAAGATGCATCTTATACTTTTGTTAAAAGTATGCCTAAAACCAAACAAGCTGATTTAAAAAGCATACAGACGAAAGAGAAAGTTTTCTGTTTTGGTAGATAGGGAAAGGAAAATAGGGGAAGATAGAGAGAGGGTCGATAGAGAGAAGAGGGAGAAGGCAGAAAGGCATAGGGAGAAGGTAGAGAAGAAAAGAAAGAGAAAATAAAAGAAGAAGAAGATAGAAAATCAAGGAAAGAAAGGGAGAGAATGGAAAGAGAGCAGAGGGAGCTGGCTCTACAGCAATAGCCAGAGGAGAGCGAGGAAGAAGAAGAAGAAGAAGAGGAGGAGGCAGAGGGAGAGGGGGAGGGGGAGCCAGAATGAGTGTTTCCTAACACATCTATTTTTTTACCCTAACTTCCCGTGCAAGCCACAATTCTAGCCCAGTTGGTCGAGCAACAGGGGCTTTTGAACAAGAGGTGCACACCTCGAACCTTAACCTGTCTAACTAGCCAGAGAACGCATTTGTCCCTGGCCTGGACAACCAATGGGAAGCCACACCATAGGGATCATCCTTTCAAAATGATGAGACCTTTGAATGTATAAGTGGTTTGTCTTCCCATACCATGCCACTTGCCCATATAGAGGAATGTGTTTCCTCTACATAGAAGCTAATCCCCAAGCTTGTTCAGAGCAAGCTCTAGGTGCACCAGACTCTGAGGCTCTCGACAGGCCTCTTAGTCTACTTGTTGACGACCTTCTATCCAACTCTGAATTGGATGTAAGAGCTCGTCCCAACCATTTGTTTGTAGTATTCTCTTCTGATGAAGAGGTACAAGGATAAGATGAAAATCCTTCCAAACTCAACGCCCAAACAGGTCTGAGCGAAGGTGTCTTAAGAACAAAGACTAACTCTAACCCATGTGTTGATCCAGAGGTTACCCATTCTAAATATGTAACAAAGGCAGAGTTCCATGCCTTTGCCACCTCTGTTCATAGCTCCTCGAAGAGCTAAAACTCACAATGACCCGTGTAGAGTCATCAACATCTGCATATGCTTTGGATGATATTTGAGCATCCATTGCAGCTCTAAGAGCTGAGTCTATGACCAATACTATTCTTCTCAAAAAACATATGGAATTGACGGTGAACACCAACGCTACCATGTAAAGGGTAGTCGATTTCATTCAGAAGGATGAATCAAAGGTCATCGTGTCACCTATCTTTGTGGACCAATTCCAAAGGTTCACAGAGGACATGGTCAAAATCAATGAACATGCCTTGATCCCTATTGGAGCTCCGACCAATTATATCACGAGAACAGACATGGTCAAGCTAAATGACAAGCTCTTGCAGAAGGTCTTTGCATTCACCTCAGAGTTCAACTCCACGGCTAAGTGAGCAGCTGAAAAGATCCGCAGATCTCTAGCTACGTTCAAGTTTCAAGCGAACGTCAAGATCAATAAAGCCACTCTCACAGCTCAAGACATAGTTGAGCTTTTTGATGAAAAGGTGAAGAAGATGCCACTTGCAGAGCTTCAAAGGAAAAGAAAGAGGAAGCTGAGGAAAGTCAGATCTTCATGTGCAAAAAGCTCTAAACGGGGGAGGTTTGATGACCAAGAGGACCCAGATGACTCTGGTCCTCAAGATCATCAAAAGGGGGATATCACTCATGACTTTGCTACTCAAATTTCCCCCATCTCCTCTGCACCCACTCAATAATCTCATCCAGAGCCTGCCACTTCACAACAAAGTGCCCGATATCAATCAAAGGCCAATTCTTCCTATGCATCTGTCTTTGGTGAAGACATGGACACATCCACCTCTACTCCAAAGATGATCGCCTATGAACCATCCTTTACGTCATCCTCATCCACAAATCCTTTTATGAAAGAAGCAAGAGAACATAAAGCTCAAGAGCAAGAGGTGGTGGTAAATGTACTTAACAACTTAGAATTTAAGGATGATACTCTTCTTTTCAAAATAACGAATCCTTTGAGAATAGGTGAAAGAGGAATATACTTCTCTATTGCAAGTATATTCCTCTGCATCAACCTCATGTCTAACCTACAACTCAGATCAATCAAGTTCCTGTCACTCATCTAGAGCCAAGCAGCAGACCCTCGAGTTCTAATCCCGTATAAGACAGAGTTCAAGATATCCGTGAGCAAATGGATGTGATGAGAAGACCTCTGCCTAAGGGAAAAGCGCCATAAGATCATGGCTCCAATGAGAAGATCTACCAGTTCCTTTACAGGGAACGAGAAGAGACTCCTTATATGAAGTGTACTCTACCTCCAACGATCCAATAAAATATAAGACAGAGGTTCCTCAGACAATACACCCTGCCCTAGTGTGAAGTTTACTTCTGTGATGAGATCAAACAAGTGTTGGACGTCAAACGAAGAACTTTTACTCACAACCAGATCATCTTCCACGAGTATATGATAGAAAGATCACAGGGTCAAAAGTGCCAGGAGGTCCTAGGTTCAAATCCAAGGAGGAAAAAAAATTCCCTTATGGCCACGGAGGTTCAAATGCGGTGATTCCGGGCTATCTGCATAGTAGGTGGTCGCGTTGGGATTAGTCAGCTCGTATAGCGGGTTAGATATCCAAGTTAATAAAAAAAACAAAGATCATAGGGTCAGATAAGTGTGTTCACTGATTGTGATCTTATTAATCTGAACCTGTGGGATCTTCTCACTCTGTACTTCCACATAGATCATAAGAAGGACAAGGGGATCAAGTATGTTGTGGCCAACTCTATGATCAGACAGACAATAAGCAATCTTTTGGAATATAGAAGCAAGGTGGACTTCCAGATTGCACTCAAGATGGGAGTGGACCAGTTATCTGTCACTGCCCCAAACGAAGAACTTGAAGGCATTCAGCACATTCCATCAGGCACCATCATAGTCGAGCCAGAGTTGGGCTTCATTTTCAGAAATGAATACAGAGAAAAGGTCTTCTTCCGAGCCGATGAAAAGTACAAGTATTCTAATGCTACACTACTCTGGGTAAGGGAGAAGGTGATACAGAAATGGAATAAAGACCCTTCAGCAAGAGATGGAGCCTCAGAGCTGATACGTACGATAAAATATTTGTTGGACTTTCGTGAACTCCTTAAAAGGTTTAGAAAGCTACAAAAATTTAGAGCTCTTATCTTGTATTATGTTATTAATATTTTATCACTTTCAATTCAATGAAAATCATTTATAGAGGACCATGTTGGCCTCTTGCTTTCTAGACTAGTTTCAACTTCATGCAAGTCTTTTTATTACACTTAAGGGGAGATTATTAGTATTTTTGAAGTGTAAGTAAAAAGCCTCTTGCTCAAGTCAAGAGGACTTATAGTCTGGAAGCTGCCTGGAACCAGAGCTCAGACACAGAGAAGATCAAAGACCGAAGTCATGCGCCAAGATGCTAAGTACTCGGATGTAGAGCCTGATTCCTAGACACAAAGCCTCTACATAGTACATCCAGAGCCTCTGGGGCTCATACATTGCCCGTCTACATGAAAGTTCCACGTCCTATCTCTACATCACAATGGTCTAGTCTCCATCCAACACGTATGCAGAAACGGTTAATACCCTCAAGACACGTGGAGGCCGCAGATTGGAGGACGCATTGAGTTTCCAAAGATACCATTTCTTGAGGATGTCTTTTCTGAAGAAAGAAAAAATGCCTATAAATAGGTAATTTCTCTAAGGGTGTCATTACCAATTGATGATGTGCTCCTACAATGGTTTGAGAGATAAAATCGCACTTGTGAGAAATTAGCTATTTGAGAGATTTTCTATTCAAACACGTATGTGTTCTTGGTGTATTCGACTATTCTATTTAGCAATTGAAATACAGCCGACTTGACAACTTCCCAAATGATAATTGTTCTTCGTTACTGTGTTATTGTCATTTCGTAGTAACCAATCTAATATTATTGTTGTTTGCTTCCACTCACTCACTTGTTGACTTAAGCATTAATTACTAGTGCATGTGGGGTTTTGGGTTCTTATAATATATAGATATATAAATATATATATATATATATAGAGAGAGAGAGAGAGAGAGAGACACGTTCAAATGAAAACCATGTAATTCTTAGAAACCGTGTAAACTAATTTCGAACAATATGAAAATTTTATTTTTTTCTAATTAAATTTAATCATTAAGGGTATATTGGTCATTTGCATTGTTTTCTATTAAATATGAAAGTTATTAATAAATTCTAATTAAGGCAACATAATAAAGGAAATTTTATAAATGGTAACATTTAGATATTTAATTAAATTATAATATTAAAAATTGGATTTTGTTATTTTGTGTTTCGATTTATTATCGTCAAGATTCATGAAAATCATAAGTTATTAGAGTAATAAATCCATGAAATCAGTAGTAGAATAAAAAATATATTCATGAAAGCGGTTTCATACATCATGAAATTGGTACATGGAGTAAGTGAAAATGATTATGGAATGAGTGCATGATAAAACTGGTTTCATACATGGTGAAATTGGTGCATAGAGTAAGTGAAAATGATGATGAAATGGGTGCATGATAAAATGAGTGCATGATGAAATGAGTGCATCATGAAATGGGTGCATGAGTATATGGGTGCGTGATGAGGTTTAAGATGCATGAAATGGGTGCATGATGAATAATGAAAATGTTTTATAAAACAGGTTCATGAGGTTTAATCATTTTGCCTTTCTCGTTATTATAAAATAAAAATTTTAGTATGTATATATATTTTTATTTCCTAAAATAAATAAACTAATCTTGATCATTGATCAAGAAAATGGATGGATGAGATTGGTTTACATGGTTTACACAATTGGAGGTGGTTTTCATTTGATCGCTCATCTCTCTCTCTCTCTATATATATATATATATATGTGTGTGTGTATATATATATATATATATGTTGAGAGAGAGAGATGAGGTTTACTTTGCAAACCATGTTATTTGTACAAACCGTACAAACATCATTCAACCAATCATAATTTTTCACTTTTTTCATTTTTTTGTAATTATGAGAGATTAATCATTTTTATTATCGATGGTGTTAATCATGGATACTATCATCTTTATTATATTAATTTTACAGAAATACATGAAACAATTTCATTAAATTTCATGAGTATTATATGAAACAATTTCATAACCATATATGAAACAATTTCATAACTAGATATGAAACAACTGCATCTAGAAAACTATTATATGAAACAATTTCATAATATTAAACAATTTCATGAAACAAAATTATGAAATTAAACAATAAAATCGACGGATAAGGACAGTTTGCACGGTTTGTACAAATATGGGTAATTTGCATTTAATCGCTCCTCTATATATATATATATATATATATATATATATATTCAATAAACTTTTTCTTGACTTTTTATATAGTAAAAAGATTAAAAAGTTATTGATTTAAAATGTTTCTTTCTTCAATGAACCATAGATACAAAATTGTTAGAGAGATGAAAATACAATATTTATACAATATTGTTTCATATGTGAAATGTTTTTGATTGTTTTGTATGTGATAATGTGAAACAACACTATATAAACACTATATTTTCATATGTGTTGGTTTTGTAAGTTTTTACGAATTGTTAGGTTTGTAAAAGAAAGGATGTATATATATATATATATATATATGTATGCATGTATGTATGTATGTTGGTATGTATATGTACATATGTATTTATGTACACATGCATATATAAGGTTGAGTTCAA
>NW_020202649.1:8850-10026 GCF_001531365.2 Cynara cardunculus var. scolymus
CGACAAAACAACGAAGATACGGAAATTATCAATTAAAAAATTTATGCATCGAAAATCCGTTTATAATTTACCTACGGATTTCTGACAGATTTCGAAAACCGTAAGTGATTACTATGGATTGAGAAATTATCAATTCAAACAATAATATTAAAATATCAATCRGTAATTATCGATGAATATTTTAAATTTAATTTAAATTTTTAAAAACTCCATGATTAAAAAATTAATTAAAATATTGGTGATTACCAAAGGATATTGTAATAATTTTTATTTTTTGATAGTTATTTTGATGTATAATTATGTATCATTTKTATAACTTAATATACATGAATGCATTTCAATTTTACTCTATGGAAGTGTGTCTATATTTGTGTGTGTATAGGTTAGTACATGGATGTATAACTACTTTTTGACATCGTGCATTGCACGATAATAATATATTTTATTAAATTATTGAAGTCAGTTAAATGAGTCGATGATCATATTTATATATTAAACTAATAAAAATCAATATTACCTTTGACATATGAACCCACCTTATCATTATTGGTTGTTTATATATATATATATATATATATATCAATCTTTTATCATATCAAACTTTGTAATTGGTCCAAAATCATAAAAAGAATATGTGAAAAAAATGATTATAATAATATGGTGTGTTATGAGAATTGTTTTATCATAATACATATTAATTTATCTCCTACATATATTCTCATAAAATATTTATATTCACTAAACAAACATTGTGTTGTTACCTACTTTAATATAATTATTGAATATTTTTGCAATTTGCTTATATTAGTTCATGATATACTCATGTAATCTTTCATGGGCCAGAAACCTCATTGAAATATATTTTTTTTTCAACATGCGATTCCACAAAGTGGGACAATAATAACTAGTATTATGATCACTCCAGGTACATWAGAGTTTGATTGATTTGTTATTTTTTCATTTGACTTGTCAAAAAATTTAGCTTTGTTTTAGACAGTTCATAGTTTGTTTTCTCTGTAAAAAAATCCTGAAAAATGAGGTTTTTAATAAAATTATTTAAATAAAAGATATGTATTATATTGATTATAGTATTAATTATATATAGAGTTTGATTTTAGATTAAATAAAAAATTGATTATATATATATATATATATATATATATATATATATATATA
>NW_020202649.1:10286-30625 GCF_001531365.2 Cynara cardunculus var. scolymus
ACATATTTTATTTTACTTGAAAATAGTAAAAGTCAATATGTAAGGCGTACAAAACAAAAATAATTGAAACTTGTATGATCAATCATTTAATAAATATACTGTTTTCTAAATAATATTATATATATATATATATATATATATATGTAAAGAAGAAATCAAGTGATGGAGAGAGTGAAAAAAGTTTACCTGAAAAAGGATTTTGTTGAATAATAATAGTTTGTAAAATAAAGAATACTTCAAATGATAGAGAAGAAGAAAAATATATTTATTGATGGACAAATCATAGAGGAGCATATGAAATGGTTTGGAGGTTTCAACTCCAATAATGAAGATGAAAAGGTTATAGGTTAAACTTTTTAAAATTACCAAAAAACCTTATCCTAATGAATTTCATGTTTTAAATATAGGGACGGGAAAGTATTTTACATATATATCAAATATTTTAAAAAATAAAAAATCTAAGAAAAAAGAATGAGAGGTTTCTAATGTTTAGAGGATGACACCTTATTATGTTTGGTTTCTCCTTTAAGAAGTAAAAATATTAGAAAATAATTTTCAAGTTCAATGCTAAAGAAAGAAAAATTCGCAATAGACCGATCAACATCGATGTCTTAAAAACCATATGAAAGATTACGGATCTTAAAAAAATCATAAATCATCTTTCTTGATACACTCTTCTAGCATCGATGCAAATATATTCTAGCATAATGTTATTCAAGTTCATGGATAAACAAACAAAAAAATACTTATTTTTATGTTCTACATATGCTTAAAAAATGTTATCTTATTTCATCAATGATTCATATGTCATTTTATCCACACAAAAAAAGGATTCATATGCTTGTATAATTCCAATTTTAGTGTGAATGTTTCCAATTAAAAGACGAAGTATTATACTTACATCAATAAAAACCCATATCATATATGTCTTCTTGAATGACGCCTCAAATCAACAAAAATGCAAATCACCTCCACAAAAACTACATAGAGGAAGAATTGAGAGATTAAGAGAGATTGTTATGCTTAAACAATGTTACCTTATTTTATCAATAATTCATATGCCACTTTATCTACACAAAAAATATTCATATGCCTACCTAATTTCAGTTTTAGTGTGAATGTCAACGATTAAAAGACGAAATACTATACTTACATAAGCAAAAACCCATACCATGGTTTGTCTTATTGGATGACGCCTCAAATCAACAAAAATACAAATCGCCTCCAGAAAATTATAACTGAATAGAGAGGAATAATTGAGAGATTAATAGATAGATTATCATAGAGGTATATCATGAAGAGAAGTTGAAAAATTATAACCAAAAAGAAAGAAATAATGTGAGTTAAAAGATCAATTATTAGAGGGAACATGAGTAAGTTGAAGTAGTTGGTGAATATCAAAAATCAAAAATAAATATTGAGGTGAGAAGAATTTGAGAAAAAGAGAGAAATGATAAAGCATTTTCTAGCTTTGAGAAGAGGCAACGTCATTGCACGTGGTTTCTTCTTTAATATATATATATATATATATATATATATATATGTCTTCAATTAAAAGACGAAATACTATACTTACACAAGCAAAAACCCATACCATGATTTGTCTTATTGGATGACACCTCAAATCAACAAAAATACAAATCGCCTCTACAAAATTATAACTGAATAGAAATGAAGAATTGAGAGATTAATAGATAGATTATCATAGAGGTATACCATGAAGAGAAGATGAAAAATTATAACCGAAAAGAATTAAGAATTAATGAGAGTTAAAGATCAATTATTAGAGGAAACATGAGTATGTTGAAGTAATTAGTAAATCTCAAAAATCGAAAATAAATATTGAGGTGAGAAAAACTTGAGAAAAGAAGAGAAAGGATAAAACATTTTTTAGCTTTGAAAAAAGGTCACGTCATTGCACGTGGTTTCTTCTTTAATATAGATATAGATTGTGTATAAACTTTTAGTCATCAAATCAATCGAACTTTCATATTTGTCGTACGGGAAAAGTAATCATGTTTAATGACTACGACTTAATGAAATTAATCACGTTTAAATCAATTTTCTTTTGTTTTTATTTCATTTGCTCAGCAACCTATTTTATTTGCAGACCTTGGTTGCATCAGATACAGAATTTAATAAAGCTTTTGGAAGAACTTCAAAGAAATTTTAATTTCAACACGAAGCTTTCCAACGATTCTGAGTATCCTTAATAATTTTCGGACTCAGTCGATCTCAAACATAAAATAACACTCGTTAAGATCAACCAACCAAGCTTCATAACAACAATGGTCCACTCGACTCATTCAATAATTCGATTAGAATTTCCGGCTCTAGTCGAGTCAAACTATTCGACCATACACTTTCTCAAGCCAAAGTTGGTCATATGTTCATAAATCACATAGTAAAAATATAAATATGATCAAACTTAAACCAACAAACAAGTTAATCGATCAAGTATTCAGCCCTTAACGAGCATCAGGCTCGTGCTCGAACCCTACTTTGAAAAAATTATTCGAACTCTAGCATAGCATTACTTTTCGACCCGAGCTCACTCCACTCGGCTTCACCCCTATGTGTAATCTAAATTGACGAATTTATTTCAAAAACGGATGGTTCAGATTTAAACATAAAAGATCTACGGGACATACTTAAATCCTTGCAGCAGATTCAGACTTTAATTATTATGATAATAATATAAATCATTCCTCAAAAGAAAACAATGGTAACCATGTCTGTCGGACACTAATCCCATTCGATACTAAGTTAACAATCACGCAAATCCTCATATCGTCTTCAGAGGATTTAATCTAGTGACTTATGAAGAGCAAACTCAAGGTTTTACCAGTTGAAAAACGTCTGTCTATATCATATACAATCCGTAAGATAAACGTAAACACCTCAACGTGATAACATGGTCATGATCTAAACCAAGTTAAGCCTCAAACTTCGCCCAAACTCTTAACATTTAAACACAAATCCGTGGATGTATCTGAATTCGGACAGAAACCAGAAACATAAATAACAACATAGTACCATAAAGCCGTTCCTGTTTACCTACATATGTATGTTCAGATATGGCTACGGGCCGTGGATAAGTCTATAATAATGCACCACAGGCCGTTCAGTGCACCACAGGTCGAGGTGCACGTGGACGAACCGGGGTCTTTGAAGGGCTCACCCTGCATCAACAAAGACCATAACTATGTTAACAACCCAACCCAACCCAAACCAAACCAAAAGAACACAGAAAATCCTACTTGAAAGTAGGGTCTAGGGGTACGAGAGTACCCACAGAGGCGAACCCAGAAATTATTTCACCATTAGACCATAAGGGTGAAATCTATAGAGAATTTTCATGATATTAGTTGGTTTGTTGCTATCCTTCGCTAGAGATAATGGGGTGACTTTTTCCCATGCTGTTCTTCATTCTTTTCACAAAATTATTAGAAACCGAAATTGAAAGACTGGATATATTCGCTAAAAAGGGAGTCGAACTCGTCCTCTCGAAGGGTAAGCGTTAAGCTGGCGATTTAGACCATCTCACCCATTTCCGATGTCTATTATATGTTTGGTTTTAAAACATTTCAGGGCACCTATAAAAATTAAGCGGGTACACCTTCATTTCCGCAATTTTTTTTTCAATCGCAACGAGACGATTGAGCAGTAGCATGTACACCCCCTACCCTTGGAGGAAGTCCACCCCTGTGTATGCAAACCAAACCTCTATCCCAAAGAGTAGAATAGTTGTTTCTGTAAAGACTCCCTTTTTTTGCTCTAGTGTGAGCAAACATGTAGCGGGAATAAAGCATATGGTGAACGTAGCACGAGAAAAATAAGAATAAACAGGTATATTGAGAACATATAAAAAGTAAGGAAACGACAACCAGTACCTTATTGGCAATGATCCCAATACTACACCGCTACAGTTCAGAGCTGCAATTGCACTCTCAGCCTGTAAGATTCAACATCCAGATTACAACACTTTGTATTTGTTTTTTGGCATGTGGATCATATGCCAAAATAAGAAATTAATCAACGTAACATTGAACCATGACCAGACCCTTTTTATGGGTCATGCTAAAATGAAAAGATTAGGCCCGGTTAAGGAGATTTTATTTATATTCATATGAGGTGGCATGTGATCAGGATTGGTGATAGATACTGCATTTGAAAGGAACAAATATAGTAAAACTTCATAACCAACCCAAAAGAAGTAATAAAGAACTCAACAATATAAAATTAATACCTATCTATACAAAATAAAGTGGTTCAGCCTATACAACATATCAAGGTAAAGAAGAATCATATCTATAACCTCTAGAAAATTGATATAGAAAAACAACATTCACAAGATAAGGGGAAAATTGGATGTAACCAAGATTCATAAGCTCTAATCTTACATCTTACAAATTTTGTGAAGAAACTACATTTCAAACCAGTTGGTAGTTGGGTATGGCCAAAAGTGAAATTCGATAAGAATGAGATGCCAGGATATCTATATAACTTGTGAAACTATGTTATGTATGGCAATACAACATAAACAAAGAATAATAAATTACCAAGCTATTACTCCAGCTAAGTACTCGTTAAAACAGGCACATTTATGCCAAAGGAAGCATGTTGAAATCATATATTCATTGACAGCCGTTGCTGCTGCTGTCTGATACCAAGAGTCGGGATTTACATCAGGAAGCATTATTCCAGACTAATTGGGGTAGGCTAAAATTGTAATCCATAGGGCTCCCGGACATTTACAGCATCCTTTGACACACTCCTATCTACGGCCAAAACCCTTCGGTACCATAATTGTGATCACTATGATAAAATCGAATGGAATAAAAGACGTCTTCCAATCTATACGTAATGAACAAATAAAATAAATGCAAATCCCACATGGAAGATGTCTGCACCTACTTTACAGCTAAAGCTTCATAGATATTTACCAGGGAGGAAAATGCAATCCCCAACAAATGTCGTGTCGAACCAACCATCCTTACTCAGACCAAATGAAGAGGGTCTGCTTCAGAGCCAACCATCCTTTAGTGGGCCTTGTTCTACGCTTCCACCTCATAATACTCTTACTCTGACCTACGACGGTACAAATGGTGCAAAAGGAGCTCGGACTTGTGGCATGGGATCAAACTCAACAAGAATATCAAGACATCTGATATCATATATCTGAGCTGCTCTACAAAATCATGAGGTGACTACGATCTTTGTAGAAAATATAAGCATACACATCGTAAGACAACCAAGAGGTAGATGCCATCCCCGACCTACAAGCAGGAAACTGTCCTTTACGTATCTTCCTGGCCTTTATGATGAAGATACTCAATGAGGCCCTCACAAATACAGTGGAATGGTTGATGCGAATAACCACTGATCTTTTTTGATGTAAATGGATGGAAAAAGGGGCTTGGGAAAACAAAAAGACAACTGGATGAAAAATAAGAACAATGCAAAGATATGATCTACATTCAACATGGATGCAATTTTATAGAATTTGGTATTAAGATTTCTCCAAAGACAGAGCATTATGCTCGAACAGAAGCATAATCACTTGCCTTAATTTGATTTGTAACAAAAACGTAGAAGCCTCAAGAGTAGCCTTGCATTGGAAAAAGCGTAGACAAAAGTCTCACACTATGCCTATCCATCCAACCATAAATCTCTAAAAGTTGAGCATGATCTTGCATGTGTACAATCTTTCAATGGTTCTGCATAGGCTTACACTATAGCAGTTAGGTTCGTGTATTTAAAGTTTCTGCTATTGTTGGGCGAGTTTTCAGGAGGCCAGCAAATACCTAGGTCTCTTTTTGCACCACAAAAACATGTTATTGAGAAGATGACTCTTCTAAACCTTTTCAATAGCCTCCACAGTGTACACTATGATAGGATGAACTAGAAGATTCCACCTCTGGAAAGCGCCTACATCTTATGGCTTAAGCCGCTGTTCCCATTTCCTCGCTGACCCATGATGCAAAAGGTACGCCATTAGAGTGAGCGAGCTTGAATGTCTCCACTTTAATCATTCATTCCAGATTGATATTGACAAGCAATGTCATATTAAACCATCATCTCATGACTCAGGGGAGGAAGATATGCCAAACCCATAGGTTACTCTTCCAGGATGCAATAAACCCAAAGCCATGTTACCTTTGTAGTTTTTAGTTTTAGTTTTTTTTATTTCCATTGGTCAATTCATAGGCATGACTGTAATAGTTACATGCTTTATAGAATATTTTTGTTTTTGGGCCTGCAGATATGGTTTTCAAAGTGTATTATTTCCTTACATATAGCTAATTATTTATTTCCGTAATTCATTCTGACCTAATTAAAGAATATGTTAATATGGTTTAAAATTACATGGATTATATTGAGGGCTAGCTTTACATTTATTTCAGTTTTTTTCTGTTACAAGGATTGATTTCGGGATTGAGCCAAAACCACAAGTAATCTCACGGAAGGTTTGCATTATAATAGTCTGGATTAGCTCACAAGTAATCTCACGGAAGGTTTGCATTATAATAGTCTGGATTGATTTATCTTCTTACATTTGCTAGTAACTCATGTGGTCCCAATGGAAAGGCATAGTGGTCAATACCTTGGGGCCTTGTGTGTGGCATGTCTTAGATTTGATTCCCTGCCAGGCAATGAGCCCCTTTGACGGTCACACTCACTGGTTGAAAGACCTAAAATTTGCTATGTTCATATAGAAAGGAATGCTTTGCATGATCCCTCTTGGACAAGTTGAGGCCAAGGTTGCCACAAACCAGTCACAAAAAAGAAGTCCAGTTTGAAGGTTCTTGTATCAGATAGTTTGACTTTCTCATGTTATCCACATCCTCAGGCCTATCACACCTTTAAGGGTTAAACTCCGAATAAATTTCACTTTCAGAAACTCGGAGAATAGGGGGTTCCCTAGGAAAACACTCCGATCCTTAAGTTGGCACAGGTGTTTCATGGAGAATAGAGGGTTCCCAGGGAAACCACTCCAATGCTTTATACTCCTACCATGCATGATTATGGTGATGACACACCTTCTCCTTAGTCCATTCCTTATGCCCCGTTTGGTTCACACGATTCTGACGAAATCTGGAGGAATTGAAAGGGTCAATTCCGTTAACCAAATTCCATTATGGCGATTACTCTTCCCATGTAATGGAACTGAATTCCATTCATTTCACCAACCATGGATTTCATCATTCCATCATAGAGGGGAAGGAATTGAATTCCAGTCCAACCAATTTTTTAAAATGAAAAAACTACCCCCATAAAACCCTAGAGGGCGTTTGGTTTGGAGCAAGTTTTTAGAAGGAATAGACTCTGTCAACGAAATTGGAATTTGGAAGGAATTGGAATGGAATGTTATAAGGTTTGACCAAGTGTTTAATTGGCAGGAAGTGGGATGTAATTTGTCAAATTAATTGGAATCTTTTTGTATGGTTTACAGAGAAATTGGAATGAAATAGTGAAAAAGTCATGACTTCGGGCGTGGCTAGCTCCCACCGTGTGACGGGCGTGTACACCGCAAAGGAATGGATCACCGCCGTATGGCTGACTGGCGATTACTAGTGATTTCGGCTTCATGCAGGAGTTGCAGCCTGCAATTCGGACGCGGGATCATGACCCTTTGTCCCGGCCACTGTAGCACGTGTGTCGCCGAAGGCATAAGGGGCATGGCAAATACTCTAGACAATAGGTATTTTAGCTGGTATTCTTGTAATTGGTTTAGTAGACATTTTTTAATGGTTCATATTCCGAAGTGGGGTTCATTTGGGATAGTAAATTAGTCATCGGATGGATCAAGTTGTAGACATGAAAGCATAACAACTCAATGGATTCACTTCTTTGTTTGCCTAATTTGAGGGAGACAATAACAATACCCTTTCTTTGAGTTGTTTTTCTTAAATCATTGATAATAATAAAATTAACACTTAATGTGAAAACAATATGCAAATTACAATTTATTGAATCACATATAAACATAAAAACGCGTAATAACAAATATAATAATAAAACAAACCTTTGATACAAACATAAAATTTGTTAATAAACCATTATTACACTTGTATTGAGGTTACCAAACCATAACATACAAGCAATAAGTACCAAAAATAGGAGTTCATAGACATTTACGGACCGGTGAGTGGTCTAACATAAACCAATAAGTACCAAAAGAAAATTATAGACCGGTAACTGGTCCAACATAAACTGGACCAAAAATATGTAAAAAATGTGTTATCTAACCAATAATAACAACCAACCGGTTGTCGTTCTCGAAGCAAAACCATCACTGATCCAACATGAACCAGACACCCAATTTTCTCGCATCTCTTCCTTCAAGCTCCAAAAAGTTATCATAGATTCGGGCTCACGTGTTATCTTTCACAATGCAGTAAACACTTTTGTTTCAGAAAATGTTTCAAATTTCTCAAGTTCATCAACGATCATGGAAGTTCTTTTTGAACTTACCGCTTCAACTTCCACCACAATTACAGATGCTCTCATAAGTTTATCCCAAGCATAAATGTCGCATTATTGATTACCTCTTGCAAAGTATCAACTATGCCTTTTCTTTTCTTGGTATCACTTATACATTCTTGGATTTGCACTTTTTTTGTGCATTAGAGGCATAATCGTGCGCATCAGAAACATTATCCTCAAATTGGTTTATACCTTCTTCCATCTCCATAACATCTCTCACTCTATCCTTACCAAAAAACAATGTACAGATCCTCTAAATGAGGAAATGTCTTGTTCATCCATTTCTGCTGCCTCTTTATGAACCTATTATATGTAAAATCATAATATTTAATTACAAGCCAACAAAATATAATTACAATTCTAGAACATAATAAACTAGTATGCACCTGCACGAGGTGGTTCAACAATCATACAATATTTTTTTCTGTCAAAACCAAACCCACTAGTAGTCTTAGTACCATGCAACATGTTATAAACAACCTGCCAATATTTTTTCATTGTCTTTATCCTTGATTTAGTATAGGCTTTAGCCAATATACCATAATGTTGTAAATACTCGGATTGTGATCCATTGTCATCTTTAAATCCTCCGTTATTTGTCATATTCACCAAACTCTCGACAAGTTTAGCATCTTCGAGTGTAAACCAAACCTAATAGTTTCTTCTATGGCTCCTCATATCGATGATAATACAAACATAAACAAGCACAACAAAATACAACCATTAAAGCAAGGAAACTAGTACAACCATAAATTTGTTACAAAATCATCACTTCAATAGATTCATTACAAAATTTTGATAGATTCACATCAATTTTTAGCACTCTAAGATTCAAACATATTTTGAGCTAAATTATCTATAAATGCAGTCCACATGTTTGATGTCTCAACATAAGTGATAATATCATCATCTCCCATTCGAACATCCGACTCATATTCATTCTCAAATGGATCAACTTGTATTTCTTGCCTAATAATTATGGAGAAGACAACATGCCATTATGATCTTATTTTGAAGGTCAACCAGATAATACAAGTTATCTCTCAATATACCAAATCTTGCCTTCAAAATTACAAAAATATCTTTCTATAGCAATTCTTGCAAAAGAATGTTTAATATTGAAAAATTATTTTGTAGTTGTTGGCTCTCACTCCAATCATTATTTAAATGATACTTTTGACCTCTATATGGGAAGGGGAAACCCTCCGCATTTGCATCCATGCAGTAATAACCTGGCACTGGCACCTTCAATCCATGTGGCCTAAGAAGTGCATCTTCAAGAACTCTTATCATTAGTGGTTGAACCCTCTCATCCGGGTAACATACAAAGATACATTGTATCTTGTGAACACACATATAATACATTTGTGGCAATATCACCTTTTCTCATTTTGTATCTATCTTTGTGTTTAGGTGGCACTAAACACTTCATTATGTTATCTAAGCTCCTAAAACCATTCCAAATCCAAGAATTCAAGTAGCAAACCATTTGTTTTTTCTTGGTTCTAGAATTGTTTAGGAGCTCTAGATGGAACATATACAAAGTGTTTAATGTCACTTGAAGACGGACCTAGATATAGAACGAGCAAAGATGATACTGCCACAAACCTATTAAGTGTGTTTACAGGATATGCTACAAATCTGTGTGTTACGTGGATGGGAGGGTTAAGATGCATATGGTAGAGTTCTTCGAGATGAGTTTCTTACAACACATAGATTGAAGGTGCCAAGTCAGGTTACTACTTAGGTGGATGTTGGATACACAAAGAAGGAGGGTTTCCCCGCCCCATATCGAGGTCATAGGTATCATTTAAATGATTGGCGTGAGAGAAACCAACCAACAACGTAAAAAGAATTTTTCAACATGAAACATTCTTCTGCAAGAAATGTAATAGATTGATGTTTTGCATTTTGAAGGCAATGTTTGGTGTATTAAGAGATAACTCATATTATGTGGTTGACCTCAAAAATATGATCATAACGGCATATTTTCTTCTCCATAATTTTATTAGGCAAGAAATGTCAATTGATCCAATTGAGAATGAATGTGAATGGGATGTCGGATCTAGAGATGATAGTATTACTTCTGTTGGGACATCAAACATGTGGATTGCATTTAGAGATAGTTTAGCTCAAAATATGTTTGATTGGACTGCCACAAATTGATGGGAATCCATCAAATTTGTGTTGCATTTGTAATGAAGTTATGTGACTATTGAATTGTTGATTTTGTAATGAATTTATGGTTGTATTTGTTTGCACGTTTTGAAGATTGTATTCTTGTTGCACATTTGAATGTTTTATGTTTGTGTTATCATAGGTATGACGAGCCATGGAAAAAACTATTGAGATTGGTTTGCACTTGAAGATGCTAAACTTGTTGAGAGTTCAGTGAATATGGTAAATAACGGAGGATTTGAAGCTAACAAATAGATTCAAATATGGGTATTTATAATATGGAACAACCTTAAAGAATCACTACCCAGTTTTTGTATAATAGGTAAATCAATATGGAGTCAAGGATAAAGACTATAAAAAAAGATTAGCAGGTTGTTTATGACATGTTGAAAGGTACTAATACTAGTTGGTTTGGTTTTGATGGCGAAAAATAGTATGACTGCTAAACCACCGGTCTGAGTCTTAAGTGCAGGTACATACTAGTTTGTTATGTTCTAAAATTGTAATTTTATTTTGTTGCTTTGTAATTGAATGTTATGACTATGATATGTAATAGGTTCACAAAGAGGTAGCTAAATGAAAGAACACAACATTTCCTCATTTTGAGGATTTGTGCATTCTTTCTTGGGAAGGATTGACCTTTAGAGGAATAGATGAGAGATGTTATGGATATGGAGATATACAAGCAATGAGGAGAACCTTTCTGATGTATGCAGTTAATCCCAGTGCAATAGAGGATTGCAGTCGTCAGAGGAACAACGGCTAAAATAGCGATGGTTTAAAGCGGTGCCACATTTAATGGCACTAATCACCGCGATTGTCCCTAAATAGCACTCGGCTAAAATGCAATTTTTCAGAGTCGTTTTAGTGTTTGGGGATTTAGGCTTTTTTAACTATTCTACGGGCTTTGTTTTAATATTTATTAGGCTTGTTTTAGCTTTAGTTGGCCTAACATAAGGCTTAAAGCAACTACTCTTTTAGTTGACGTAATTTAAATCGTCCCTAAGGCTCCATGCCCTCTCATCCCTTATCAAACTCCCATTTTCTTCAAAGCTTCGATTGTACCAGGTCAATTGGCTCCAGCCTACACGACAATTGCACCAAAACATTCATTCTAAGCTTCGACTCTATTACTATTTTGCTTGAATGCTTTTGTAGTTTGATTTATATTACTTGATATGTATTGGGCACACAATATATTAAGTTTTCTTATATATAGATTTTCGTATTTTTTTGTGAACCTAAATTTTTTATTGTTTTACCACCACAATCGACCACATCAACCGCTTAGTTTCTGATGTGCAAGATGATGTCTCTTATGCACAAACAAATGTGCGAAGTCGAGATTGTACAAGTAGTACTAAGAAAAGAAAAGATAGAATTGATCCTTTGCACGGGATAATCAGTAACGTGATATTTACATTTGGGGATAAACTTATGAAAGCATGGAAGTTGAAGTGGAAAACTCAAAAAGAACTTCCATGATCGTTGATGAACTTGAGAAATTTGAATCATTTTCCAAAACAAAAATGTTAACTGCATTGCAAAAGATAACATGTGAGCCCAAATCCATGATAACTATTTTTGGACCTTGAAGGAAGGAAGACGAGAAAATTGGGTGATGGTTTGCTTTGGTAACAACACAATGGGCCGGTGGCCATTATTGCTTGGAGTAAACATTTTTTGTTTCTATTTATGGGTCAGGTTTATGTTGGACCAATGGCCCGTCTAAATATTTTTGGTGCTTATTGGATTATATAGACCAATGACCGGTCTATAAATGTATATGAACTCCTATTTTTGGTACTTAATGCTTGCATATTATGGTTTGGTAACCTGAATACATGTGCAAGAATTCAGTAACAATATTTATATTTTTATTTGATTTGATAACTAGTATCAACAATTTGGTTTATGATTATATTTGTTTTATTTTTATGTTTTTTATATGATTTAATAAACGATAATTCTGGTTATGTTATTATTAGACTCTAGCTTATGTCAGCTACTTTGCCAGGGTACAACCTTGTGTCCCTTGTTCGGCTGATATGAGGCAGGTCTTCAATTATTGTTTTCCAAGGGTGATGTCATGCACAGACAAGATACAATGCTATTTATTCATGAGATAAGGGCATATCATATGGAATTCTCCTAATTGTCCTAATACCGAGAATACTACCTCTCGAATAACTCTCGTCCTCAATAGTGATGAATAAACATTAAGAAAAGTATATGGGGCTAGGATTCACATCAAAGATACACTAAGATCACTTCAGTATCTCACTTGAAGGTGATCCACTCCAGCTTATTCATTATGGTGATTGGCTATGCACCTCTAGGAGAGCTAGCTAGTCTCTTCAGCCTTGTTAGGTTAAAAGCACATAATGTATCAGCCCCATCACCATCTTCATATAAAGTTCATACAACCAAAGAAAACTCTCAAAACTGTTTTTATTCAATCATCCAACCATGTATATTAAGACTAACAATAAAGATGGATAACAATAACAAGAACGAATAAGAGAGAGAAATACTTAACAATCACCCTAAAAGTTACTGGAAAATGAAAAACATTCACAATCACGATGCTTCAATGTTATGACCCTCATTATTCTTCCCTCCATTCAAAAAAATTCAACCTCGAATTTTGAAGTGTGCATTTAACATGTGAGTAATGTTTGGGGTATAATTTGTAGTCTGAAGTCCATGTAAGCATGGGCCTGAAATTAGTTTCTATTGAACTCCATTTCACACTAGAAGTCTATATATATGAGAAAATCTAATTGACTTAAGTTTTTGAACTAAATGCATTATTGTTCTACCCGAGAAGGAAAGATGAAGCCATGTAAAGTGTTAAATGAAGTGGGTATGATCAATAATCTCACTATAAACCAGATATATCCAAGTAAACTAACAATAGAAAAGAAACTGTAGCATGTTTCATTAGAAACCCGATCACTAGGTAATCAAAGCAAAATTTATTAGCAATAGAAAAGAAACTGTAGCAAGCCCCCTTTATATTAATCTAATAAAAAAATCGAATGCAGATATTCAAAGCAATAAATCTGCTTAAAATCTTAGAAAATTACCATCACGAACTCCACAAATGCAATACGAGTTGAGTGATGATAATCTCCAAGCAACCTTAAGCGGTAGACCTTCGAAATGAAAAAAATCCACAATACATAGTTAACAACAATTCAAGACAACAGCTTTTGCAGATGTCATATGGAAAATCACGAACCTCGCCACAAAGTGATTCAAAGAAGAGCTTCACATCTGCCTGAGTGACCTGCTTCAAATAAAATAGATCATGCATCTGCTAGCGTTTATCAAATGCATTTACAACAAAAGAAAAGTTCTCTATTACCTTCTTATCGATGTTAGTACAATAGATGGTTCTTGCACACATTTCCCTTTCATCTTCAGACTAAAAACAAATAAAATTAATGCTGGTATAAGCAGAATTGCATATAAATATTTATTCTAGCTTCACAAGTCACGAACCCTGATGAAAGAATCTTACCCGGGGCAAAAAAGTTGGATTCACTGGTGCAATTGCAGTTTTTGAAGGCAGCACCCGAACTGGGTAGTATCCGAGCATAGTTCCACCCAGACTCAATGCGTTCCTTGCACCTTCTGCAACAACATTATGGACCATGCTATGTAAGTAAATAGAGAACGCTTACTGAAAGTATGGAAATTTATATTAGCATACCCTCATCGGTGAACTCTATAAAGGCAAATCGAAGAACGGAATTAGGGTCACCACACACACGGCAATCCACAACCTATTGATATTAAGAAGGCAAGGTTAGACAATTAGTTACAAGCAATAGCAGTCCCAACAAAAACAAAGACATCAATATATATCTTTACCTGTCCACAATTAATAAAAAGGGCTGCAAGTTGCTCTTCAGTTACCTAAATCAGACCAACCCAGATGAGCAAATAAAGAATGAAACAGAAAATTATTACAAACAGCAAACCAAGCTAGAATGATATCAGACACCAAGTATTTATAGCTTATTTACCTGATGATCAATGTCAGACACATAGACCGTTCTCTTAATGACATCTTCACGTTGTGCCATGCTAGTTCGGCTATTCATCCTCCGCTTCCCATGATTGAAGTTGCTCTTCTTCTAGCGATAACCATTAAAATCCCCAGAACAATCAACACCAGAAACACAAAAAAACCCAACAACCCAATACTTGTATTCTGTTCTTTCTTGCTAATATACACAAAAACAACCTTTGTTATTTTTGCTAATAACCCCATCTATTCCATAATAAGAATCATCAGAAGCCCAGAAATATGAAATAGTCAAAGCAAAAATCAAAATAGGGATGATGGTATCGAGCATACCCGTCTAGCAGAATTTCCATTGGAATTGGCATTTGTGAAGGCGGTGTTGTTAGTTTGAAGTAGGAAATTGTTGATGGCGGCATAACCAAAGTGAGCAGCAGGAGATGGTGGTACTAGAAAGGACCTCGTTTGGTTGTTGGAAAGCGAAGGGGGAACAAATTCTGCAGCCATGGGATTCAATTTTGACAGCATTTCGGCCAAATCCCTCATTTCCTTTTTAAAACCCTCTTCCTCCTGATCAACACCATTCATCGCCATCTGATGCTGATGATTGTTTGAGACACTGTTACCATATAACAGACCACCATTCCCATTAGGTGTCGTCATCTTCTTCTGCTGATCAGAACTCTGATGCTGATCACTCGACCTCGACTTCGAAATCGATGATTTTGACTGATCAACATCGTTTGGTTCCACATGATTATTCGACCCACCATTCTCAACAACAGCCATGATATCGATCGCCTCACTGACTGAACACTAGACTCAAAAGGGGATTCTTTCTCTTCTGCAAATTTTACCTGATCAAATCCACAAATTGACTTCAAAATGATATAAAAAAACCCGACGCAATTCATTTGTACAGCAAACAAAAAAGACATTACCTGATTGAGGAGTCTAAAGAAAAATACCCATCAAGGGAATTCAGCTTAAAGATCGTCAGTTATAATTTAGTTGAAAAAGACTACCAAGAAAGAGGGATTCGTTCTTTACTAACATAATACCATTTCCAGTTATGCTTGAGAGAGAGAAAAAGAAAGCGGTGAAGAATTCATCAACCTAAACACGAAGTTTCGAGAGAGAGAGAGAGAGAGAGAGAGAGAGAGGAGAGAGGTGTCTTCTTCGGATCGTCCGTTTTGAGCACACCACTTTTTGGAGTCTGGACCCTCTCTCATGGCACAACATCCAAAAACATATATATGAACCAATAAATGTATAATGGGATAACATTGTAATCCGTTAACCATTATACAAAAAATACTGGTTACAAACTTACAATTAATATTAAAAGCAATAACATAAATTTCAATTTAATATAATTTTTTATTTTAACCTCCTCCGAGTTATTATAAAGATATTCAGAATCATCATTTGATTCATTCTCTTGTATGGCTTGAGCATAAATAGGGGTATTACCCTTTTTTGTTTTGAAAAATTCCTGAAATTCCTTATAAAGGGGATCTTCAGGTTGAGGAATATTTGAAGAAGCTATAAGCTGTCTATTGCCTTGTTGGATTATAAATCCACGACCACGACCACGACCTCTTCCTCTACTATTAGTAGGGGAGAGAACTCTTCATGTATTATGAGGAATCATTCTGCAAATATTTACGAGTAAGAAAATCAGGAAGACTATTATCTGTCCCTTTTCTATAAATAATATTAAAATCAAATGGTGCTAAATGAGCTTGCCATCTAGCAAACATTTGTTTTGAAACATCATGTTTAAAATCTTTAGTAAACATATATTTTGCAGATTGACAATCAGTAATAATTGTAAACTGCTGATTATATAAATCATCTTGAAATTTTAAAACACATTTAACAATTGCTAAAATTTCTTTAGCAGTTGTAGAATAATTTTTCTGAGAATTATTCCATTTTCCTGAACAGAATCTAATAATATATATCTTACCTGATTCAGGATGGGTTTGTCTTAATATACCACCATAACCCAAATCAGATGCATCAGTTTCAATAATTTTATCCCAATTAGGATTTGCTAAAGATAAACAAGGTAAAGATTTTATTTTTTCTTTAATTATTTGAACAGCTTTAGTATGTATGTTGTTCAGTCCATGGTTTAGGATTATTTTTTAATCTTTCATATAAAATTGTAGTTTCTTTATACAAATCTTTATAGAATGGTGCCACATAATTGACACTACCCAAAAATCTTTGTAATTGATTTTTATCAGTAATTTCATCAGGAAATTTATTAGAAAAATCTATACTTCTTTGAATAGGAATAATATTTCCTTGTCCAATGTTATGACCAAGGAATCTAATCTTAGTTTGAAATAATAACATTTTTGGTTTAGATATAACTAGACCATTTTTTATAATAATTTTCTCAAACAAATATAAATGTTTAAAATGGGTTTCAATATCTTTTGAAAAGATTAAAATATCATCTATATAAACAATAATAAAATTACTAAAAGGATAAAAGATATCATTCATAATTTTTTGAAATTCAGAAGGAGCATTTTTAAGCCCAAATGGCATAACATTCCATTCATATTGACCAAAAGGAACATTAAATGCAGTTTTATAACGATCAGATTCATTTATTTGAATTTGCCAATATCCAGATTTTAAATCAAATATATGAGTTAATATCTTTTCTATATAAACAAAAGGAACATTAAATGCAGTAATCATCGTTCATTAATCAAAACTATACATCATAGGCAAATCTTCATGTAGATATGCATATAGGAAAATATCACATTTTCCCTTTTCCCTTACCATCTGTGCCTTATGCAATACATATTTAAAATCACAAAATGAGGGTTAGACCGAAAGGTCTCTTGAATTACGCTATTTATGATATTGCAGGGTGAAATCACCAAAACCTTTATGAAAACAACTTTTCATATATATAACAAACATATTAACAAATAGGGACATATTACCAGTTCCTCTTCACTTCCTCCTACTTGTAAAAACTTTCTTTGTAATATTTAAGAGAAATTTAGCCTAAATGACAGGCTAAATCTCTGTTAAACAATCTTTAGATGAAGAAGACAAATATATATAGTCCTGGCTACTATACTGGTTAAATCATGAGTTAATCAAAGTCTGGGATAATCTTCATAATCTGAAAACATAATGATCAATGTCCATAAGTCGTGCATTAGGCCGTTGTTAGCCATGTGAAGGCGTATTAAGGCCATTAAGTCATTGACTCGGACTAGTATCATCCCGTTTAGAGATTATTGTTTGATTTGAAAACCCCATGACTCGATTAATATGTGGTTTAACCAGAAGGAGTGTGTGTATACACCTCAATATGGTATCAGAGCCATGTATATTTGTTCTTTGAATTCTGAAGATTGTTTAACACTCTGTATAAACATGAATTTGTTTCAAGTTTTCCATAAGAAAACTAAAAATAATGTTAAAAATAGCTTAATTGAAGAATATGAATTTCCAAAGAATTTAGATCTCTTAAATAAATGGACAATTCCAAAGATACAACCTAAAATTTTATATGAATTAGGTACTTTTGAAGAATTAGGTTTTATTCAGTCAGTTAAAACTACTGAAGAAAATCTTACTGTGAATGAAAATGAAATGACTATTAAATTATTAAATCAAGCAGATATTATTAGATATCAAGAAAAATTTAATTACCTTCATATAGGATTAGTTCAAATTGCTTTTAAACCTTTAACTTTACAAGGTTTACCAGAATCATTTTTAGCTGTATTAAGAGATGCTCGAAATARAAATTGGAAACAATCACTAATGGGTATTATACAATCTAGTCTGGCACATGGTCCAGTATATTTTAATGTTTATCCTAATTTACAATTATCGTTATCCGATGTTAATATATTAGATGCTTTAACTTTGAATGTTAAAAMACATGGTTATAATTATACAACARGATCTGAATTAATAGGTGTATGTTATAGAATATATTATAGWCCATTAGTTACAATGAATCCTAGATGTAAGAGATGRCAAAAGATGAATAATGAAACAATTTTAATAGAAAGTAATTTAGATACTTCTAAAATTACAACTAGAAGGGCTATAAAATGGGATGAAATTGAATTTCCTAAACAATGGGTTTTAGAAGACACAATTCCTCCAAAACCAMAAACTACTAATAAAATAACTAATATAATACAAACACCAGATGGTAATATTGAAATTGAATTTGAAAAGAATTCTGAAACATTAATTGAAAAATCTTTATCTAGATCTACTTCTACTAGGTCTTTCATATCACCTATAGAATATCCARTTGAAAAAACTCCAGCAAGAGCTTCAACTTCTCAAATTAATAGAAAAATAGAGCATTTAAAATTTAACAATAATATTGTTCAAACAGATGAGGATACYRCTGCCTCAGAAATAAATTTTGAATTTTAATGGATAGTATGATTTATGTGATGGATAATATAATTGATTTTTCTAAAGGATCTATGGCAAGACTGCATATCAGTCAAGAATTTAATCAAGAAAAATGGAARCCATTTAGAGAATGGTTTTTTGAAACCTTTTCAAAAGATGAGCTAACATCTTTTCAAAATGAATTTTATAATCAAGCAAATCATCTTAACAAAATTATATATTTTGTTCTATGGTTTTGTTACACTTATCTTCAAAATTATTTAAATACTATTGAAAGAGAATATACTCTTGCTAATGGAAATATACAAAAATCTGTTTTCCCTCCACAACAATCCTTTGCTATTACGAAAGAAAATCAAACAATTCATTTTTCAGCCTATCAAAAACTAATTGAAAGTCCTCATATTTCTATCACTGTTGATCATATAAATAAATTGATTCAACAACAAAATTGTCAAGGTATATACTCAATAATATTAGGGGAAAAAATACAATCTTTACATGAAAAGATAGATAAGATAAATGAAATACTTGCTAAGAAAAAACAAATAGAAACAATATCTAAACAAGATAAAATTATGGCTACAATTCAACCTCCACATGAAATAAAAGATTATAAATTAAAAGATACATCTAAATTAGAAGAAGTYTTAACYAATATTGAATCAAAAATTTCCAAATTAAATATTAATACCTTAAATAAAGAATCTTCTGATAAAGAATCTATTCAAATATCTGATTCAGAAGATATGAATCTTCGAATCAATAAAATTCAATATGCAACTAAACCTCAAATGGGTAGATATTATTATCCTAGACCAACTCCTCAGGACGTTTTGCATGAAGAATTATCTAATACTAATTATCATGGTAAGAGCATTTATGAATGGAATATTGATGGTCTTACGGAAAGACAAATTTATAATATGACACATAGAATGGTTATGTATAGTACAATTGCTAAGAATGYAGGAAATAATGATATTAATATAGCTCATATGCTGATAGCAGGTTTTACTGGTCAACTTAAAGGCTGGTGGGATAATTATTTATCTGAAAAAGATCAATTTAATATTATTAATGCTACTAAAATAATAGATGATCAACCTGTTTCTAATGCTGTTTATACTTTGTTAATTAACATAATTGAACATTTTACAGGAAGATGGTCTGATAATTCTGAAAATATTAGAACCTTATTAAATGGTTTACA
>NW_020202650.1:0-2998 GCF_001531365.2 Cynara cardunculus var. scolymus
TAACGACCTTACTGACATGATCTAGAAAGTGAAATCATCTAAGGCGTCCAAATAAAGTCTATTAAAATCTAGTCACGTGAGAAGCACATGCAGCTAACAACTTTTGAAAAACAGCAGAACAGGATCTTCACAGAAGACGAATCCACAGACCCTCTGTGAGCCATCTCAGAGGCTCTGCTGTAATTGACTTGTATGATCTTATTGCCAGAGGACCATTTTCAGAACCTCTGTGAGAGACATCAGAGGTTCTGTCATTCTTGACTTGCACGATGAAACAGCTTCTGATGCTAGTTCTCTGTTGTCTTCTGTGGAAGATACCCTTCTGTCAACACTTGTAGAATACTTTTTCATACTTTTACATTAAGTGAATATTAGAGCTAACATGTTTACAGATTAATATTGAACATCAGAAGCCGTATGGAAGTCTTCAATCTTTAGAGATACCTGTATGGAAATGGGATCACATTACTATGGATTTCGTCATGAAGTTGCCTCGAACTCCAAAAGGGTATGACGCGATTTGGGTAATTATTGATCGTCTGTCTAAATCTGTGCATTTTCTACCAATAAGAGAGAAGTACTCTTTAGAAAAGATAGCACAGATTTATATCAAAGAAATTGTTACCCGACATGGTGTCCCATTATCTATTATTTCTGATAGAGATAGTCGGTTTACTTCAAAGTTCTGGGAAGGGTTGCATAAAGCTTTGGGGTCTGAAATCCGACTAAGTGTAGCTTATCATCCGCAGACTGACAGGCAGAGTGAAAGAACTATCCAGACTCTCGAAGATATGTTGAGAAGTTGTATTATTGACTTCGGGGGATCGTGGAAAGATCACTTGCCATTGATAGAGTTTGCATATAAGAATAGTTACCATTCCAGCATCCAAGCGGCACCGTATGAAGTGTTGTATGGACGTAAATGCCGAATGCCGTTGTGTTGGAACGAGGTAGGTGAAAGGCAAGATCGCCAAAAAAGTTATGCTGATAATCGTCGAAAGCCGATTGAATTCTACGTAGGTTATTTTGTGATGTTAAAAGTCTCGCCATGGAAGGGTATCGTAAGATTTGGAAAGAAAGGAAAGCTTAATCCAAGGTATGTGGGGCCATTCAAAATATGCAAGCGAATTGGGCCAGTAGCATATCAGTTAGAGCTGCCAGAAGAACTGAGTCTAATTCACAATACTTTTCACGTGTCGAATCTGTGGAAATATTTGGCCGATCCGAATCTAGCTATACCAATGCCAAAGATTAAAATTAGACATTAAGCTGAACTTTGTGGAAAAACCGGAAGCCGTAATTGACCAAAAGATCAGGGTGTTGAGAAACAAAGTGTGAAGTCCCAAAATCATACAAACATGATATGATCTTCAAGAATTAAGATGAATATAATAATAGAAAGAATATCTTCAAAGAATGATTAGATTGAGAGAGAGAATTACAGCTGAAAAACTTGATTACAATTTTCTAATCACTTCGTAATGACAATTACAAGGAAAATACTATTTATACAAGGTAATGTAAAGGCTACACTATTACAATATAAAACTACACTAAGGAGAAACTTGAATACAACTTTAACGCTCTTACTCAAACCCAAAATTCTCCCCCTTTGGATTCAAGTTTGGACTCTTGTGAATTTCGTCTTGCACAGTCCAAGAATTTTCTCCAATCTTCTCAGAGCATTCCTATATTGAATTTTCTCCTCGAGCAAATTTATCGCGTTGACAAGCAAATATCTTTCCTTGGAATTCATCCGTTCTGATTCAGCAGTTTTATCATTCATCACCCTTTTCAAGTCAAGTGCCCTTCTCACTAATTTTATCGTGCCATCAGAATATTTATTCAGCTCACTAAATCTCATGAACTTCTTAACTTGGAGTTGAGCGAAGTAGATGACCACGAACTCTGGACTTTGAAGAACCATATAGACTGGATAGCCGTCAATGTCTTCTAGTTCTTGATTTGGTCTTTTAATATTGATGATCCGTTGATTGTCTTCAAGGCCCATTTGCACATCAATGACCATCGCCAGTTTTACATGACAGCGCATAAATCTATTGATAGCTTCAAGGGCAATCAGTTCTCTTTCGTTTCTGAATGTCATGTTTTTGAGTTCAAAGTACATATATTCAAGGTCATCCAAATATAAATGTGAGAAGTCTGCTTCGCTGAACCTCCAAATCTGACCATCCTGTCTAGTGGCTGTGAAAACAGGATACTAGATTCTTAGCAACTTCTGAGCATCAATTTGTTTAATCGTAGATCCGATGCTTTGTACGCACTTCACTTGTGGGTAGGCACTTGGCTTTCAAAAGATGACGGTATTCAATACGATATTCTTTTGTCTGCTTATGAATACCCAAAACTTTGTCGCCACTCAGAACTTTTCTATGACGGATGAAGATTCCAAAGTAGATATTTTCTAGATATGGCTCTCGGATCCTTGCACGATCATATCCAGAAAAATTTGCTCTAATATGGAATGGCACATAATCTCTAGTGAAGATTTCAGTTGGATCAACTTGTTCTCTTTGAGCAGGTAAAACTGCAGTGGAAGATTCTGAAACAGACTGACGTTCTTCTTGGACCGGAAAGACTGGATCTTCATCATCAATATCAGCTTCAAAGTCAAAATAGATCCCAGTTGACTCGTCGATAATGTCAATGTCTTCTCCAAAATCTTGCTCTCCACCCAGAGTAGTAGAGAACACCTCGTTGAATCCTACATTGGCAGACAAGTCCAATAGCATCCTTATTCCTACTGTGGAGTCCGTCGGCTTTTCAACCATTGGCTCGATCGTAGGACTTGTCTCCATATCTTCATCTTCAACTGCAGTAGCCTCAATTACTCTTTCCCGAACATATTCCGGGGCAGAGGTTTCAGCAATAACGTCTTGAGTTGATGGCTCGTCACCGACCCTTGTACCTTGCTCAGATGTCTCGGCCAATCTCTGTCTCTTTCTCTCCCCCTCATGACTATCTGGATCATCCTGAT
>NW_020202650.1:3924-5995 GCF_001531365.2 Cynara cardunculus var. scolymus
CACTCTCTCCATATTCTTTTTCTTCCCTTTCTCTCAATCTCTCTTCATTTTCGACATTTACTCCCTCATCTCCTCCATCATCAGGTATATCTTGAAGTATGCGATCGTAATCATCACATTCATCAATGTTGAATGACAAAGAATGCAAACTTAGACAAGGTTGCTGTGCTAAATATTCAGAAAATATGTCATCAATGTCATCAACAATAGTACTGATTGCAATATTTTGAGCAGGAATAGATTGATCACTATCTTCTACTTCATCATTATCATCATCTTGATCATCATCACCAGAATCTGCCACATTATCAGATTCAGTAGCTTCCAAACTTGAATAAGTTGTGGAAGTACTGACAGTTGAAGTACGTTGCTGATCAGACGCTCCCCCCGCCTGTTCACCCCTCTCAATTTCATTTTCTCTCAACTCACTTCCCTGTTCAGGTAACCCCTGTTCCTGAACTCGCTCTTCTATTTCTACTTCCTCTCTCACAGCTGAGACATGGGGTGATCCTTGGGCAAGTTCAACCAGTTAGGGTTGAGCTATTGGATCTATCACTCGCTTATAACCTTTTACGCACTGAGCGGTCTGATCAGCTAAGGCAATAAGTTCTGGTGGTACTGGCATTATTGAATCCATGTCTTCAACTTCTGTGTGCTTCCTTATTCTGGTCATGACAAATGTAGGCCCTTTTTCAGCGTTTGGCCTGACTGGAATATCTTCATTTGCATTCATCATGGCCCTAATAAACAATTGTAGAAACCTCTGAAATGGCACAAACTTATGAGCTTTAGACGGAAATCTTTTTGCGTTGACTAGCTCTACCAACTCATTCCATATGACTAATGCATAGTCATAGTGTCTTGAGAAAACGATACCATGAAAGAATTAAGGAATGAGCTACTACAGGTATCTATGCCCGCTGTCTTTGACGTCAGGCATCTATTCAAAATTGAGAACAATAAGTGCCAGATTGAGGGCAKGAATCGTCTTTTGAATTGAGTTGGATTGTTCAATTCTGCCGAGTATCCTAGACGCTTGATATCCAGACATAGTTGTTCGTCAGATATAAAGTCTTCAAAACCAGTAGAGCGTGGTCCGGGCAAACGAAGAATTCTTCTTAGACGTTTCAATGTCAGGCGACTGACATATTCGTCAACTTCTCCTTCAAAGTAAATGATGTCCCCGTCTTTTTCCAAAGTGAGTGTGCTCCAAAATTGTTGTAAATACACCATCGGAACAGGTGTATTTGTAGATAGAGAATATGATATAGGATGGCCTTTCAGGATTTCTAGAATGATCGGGTATTCGACTGGCATAGCAAAAGAAAAGACATGGTTATTGGGTTTTATGTCAAGATATTTAATCTGAGGGAAAAGGGTTTCTGATGGGATAGGTTGATTGGGCCGGTGAATAAGAATGTTATCAGATCTAACTGAAGGAACATGAGATTCCTCGTCAGATTGATGTCGTTGATTCGCCATTAACCTGTAAAAAATTATAAAAATATTAGAAACCATTTTATTCAAAAAAAATACTACACAAAAAAAGTTAAACTCTAAAAAAAATTAAGACAATTAAAAAAAATAGACACGGGAAAAAATAAAACTCAAAATAAAACAACTAAGACACGACATTTATAAAAAAAATGAAAGTTATTGACCAGATTAGGAGTCCGGACAACATACAAACAAATCTAACACTTAGAAGAAAAAACGATTGTGACCGGATTAGAAATCCGGACAACAAAGCATTCACACACACAAAAATTACTAAGTCTAAAAAATGAAAAGAACTTAAATCGGACAATCATCAACCAAATTAAAGTTGGATTAAACTCCGATCACCTTGTCCGGTGAAATATCCGTTCAACACACAAAATTTTCACAGTAAAAACTCAAAATACACACTAAAAAACAAAACAAAATACAAACTAAACACTCAAAATACACACAAAAAGAAATCGAAATAAAAACCGTTTTTTATTTATGTTTATCCTCTTATTTTTCAATTTCAAATTCGATATGAATGTATTATGAAGATTAAGTCCAAACAGTCCACAAGTTCAATATA
>NW_020202650.1:12090-31336 GCF_001531365.2 Cynara cardunculus var. scolymus
TTAATTGATCTTCAAAATTATTTGAACGCAATTTTTCTGATTTTAATTCTTGCTGGAAAGTTTGAATTTTAAGCATCATCTTTTTCATCTGTTTAATGCATGATTGATGTAATACCTCATCATTCATCTGTTCTTCTTCTTCACATGACAAATCATTATCTGTTTTAGCCATCAAGCACACATGTGCAATAGCTTCAGTTTCTTCTACTTCGTCAGTCAGATTCAACCAGTGTTCATCCTCAGCCATAAGTGCTTTACCGGCATCTATTTGTTTGGACATAAGAAATTTATTCTTGTAGTAGTCGGTATCACGATTTACCGGCTTCCTACAATTTATATTAAAGTGGCCTAGCTTACCACAGTTAGAACACTTTGTGTTCTCATCAGCTGCTCCTTTGGTAAAATTCTTCTTTTCTTCCGGCTTTTTCTCATATTTCTTCTCGAACCTCTTTTCTTCATATTTCTTCTTCTCCCCAAATTTGTCTTTGTATTCATAYTTTGAGCCTGACGAGAATCTCTGGTTGTTCGAGTGTGGCCTTTTTGAGAACTTCTTCTGGAATGCTTTAGTTAGCATTGCCATTGCCTGTTTGATCTCTGACATTTCAAAATTTGAATCTAAGCTGTTACTGTCTTCTGTTTCAGACTCACTTGACTGATCTTTTCTCTCAGATACAAGAGCCAAAGGATCAGCAACTTCTTTTTCTTTCTTCTTTGCATTTCAAATTTTCAAAACATCTTGCTCATTTTGTTTCAGAGTTTCATAGATTTCATGAAAATCAATATCAGATAACTGTTAATTGAATCTGATATGACTGGCAAATGATTTCCACTCTGACTAGAGATTGTTAAGGAACTTAACATTAATCTCTATTGTAGTTTTAGAAATTCCATTCTTTGTCAGTTTATTTAGCAGTCTGGCAAGCCTATTGTAAACATCATCAAGACTTTCACCTTCTTTAACCTTGAATTCTTCATAGGCTGAAATACAGTTAGTGATTTTCAGCTGAGTTCCCACTTTCGAACCCATCATCATCTTTTCGATTTGAATCCACATGTTGTGACCTGATGATTTATGACTGTCAATACTGGTGTAAATATCATTAGTCAGTGCTTGCATCATATAAGACTTGCACATCACATCAGCATGAGCTCTCTCCTTATCTTCAGATGAATATTGATTCGTTAGTTTAGGAACTCTCTATGCAGGTATGTCTGCTATTAAATCAGCTTCTACCTCTATGAAGAATTCAGCAGGACCTTCCATTAAAGATTTCATTATTAGATCACCTTCTTTCATTCTCTCAATAAAATTTAGGAATCTGTCTCTCCACTGATTGTAATCACCACGAAATAGAACAGGTGGCTTGGTATCAGTACCAATAGTCATTGCTTCTCATGAACTCATCGTATCAATTTGTATGAAATAGGATCAACTGCAGTTCAAAGTTTGAATTAAAGGATCAGTTTACAAAAATATATCTGATAATATGTAAACAAAACTTCGTACACATTCAACACTTAGAACAATTTATGCAAAACACTTATCCGGATTAGTAATCCGGTCAAGCTTATCCGGATTGAAAGTCCGGTCAACAAGATAGAATATTCAACAAGTTATCCGGATTAGAAGTCCGGACAACAAGTAAGCTTAAATCGCCCAAAACACTTAACCAGATTTTAACAAAAGAATGCAAAATTTAGACGGATTATGCAAAATGAAATACGGATAAGGCACAAAATTCAATTTGATTTAAAATTCTCAAATCGGATGTTTTCAACACTTACTCAAAATTCCAAAATGAAAATCGGACGTAAAAAGTCAACAAGTCAACAAGTCAAAGTCAACTAAGTCAACTAAGTCAACAAGTCAAAATACGTATAAGTCCTTTTAAAATAAATCGATGAAAAGTCAAAGAAATAAATCGATCAAAAAGTCAATATTCGTTCAATCACAAAGGAATATACGATCACAATTATAAATCGCTCAAGTAGACAAATTTAAAGTCTTACCAAGCGGATTCTTTAAATCGCTTATTAAATCGCACAAACCTTAAACTTCTTACCAGTCGGATTATATAAATCGGCCATTAATCCGTTCAAGTAACCAAAGACTTACCAGCCGGATTGTTTAAATCGCACACTAATCCGCACAAGTTATCAACGGTTTACCAGGCAGATTGCTAAATCGCTGATCCGCACAAGTGTTGTCCGGATAACCTATATCAAGCAACTCAAAATTCACACGGATGTTAAATCGCACAAGTAATACGCGGATAACACCCTAAATCGCACAAGCTTTAATCGGAATAAAATTCAATCAAAAACACAAAACTTCACACTTTTTACCAAAAAATTGGATCAAAACATGAAAAAAAAATATGAGTTTTGAAGAAAATTTTCCAGAATACGAAAAATCAATTTTCGATTAAAACTGGTTTAAAACTTGCTTAAAATAAAAAATAGTGTGAATCAAGATTGTTCGTAATGCAAAATCGAATCTAGCGAAGTAAATCTTTACAAATAACACTAAAAAATTAACCGATTTAAGCTCAAAAACCCAATCTAGATGAAAAACTCTCAAGAACAGTGATGAACATCATGACCCAGATCGATGAATCTTCAAAAAATTCGTGAAAAATTGTGCAAAATTTGTTCAATCCTCTAATCAAAACTGCTGCAGCTTGCTCTGATACCAATTGTAAAGTCCCAAAATCATACAAACATGATATGATCTTCAAGAATTAAGATGAATAGAATAATAGAAAGAATATCTTCAAAGAATGATTAGATTGAGAGAGAGAGAGAGAATTACAGCTGAAAAACTTGATTACAATTTGCTAATCACTTCGTAATGACAATTACAAGAAAAATACTATTTATACAAGGAAATGTAAAGGCTACACTATTACAATATAAAACTACACTAAGGAGATAAATCTGGTTAAGGTTAAGTGGAAGTTTCACAAAGAACCAGAAGCGACGTGGGAATTGGAGTCAAAGATGAGATCAGAATACCATTGGCTCTTTAATTAAAGGAATTCCAGGATGAAATTCTTTTGAGGGGTGGATGATGTGATAACCAGATCCTGGTTGTCACTTGAGGTAACTTATATGTGATTATTTGTTATATATGAATACATGACAGTATGATAAATTGATACATTTGATCATGTTAATTTATGTATATATGAGTGCATATGTATGCATAATATATATATATATATATGCATGATATGCATGCATGCATGTGCATATGTGCAAAGGTGTATATATATGGTTATTTGAAAGGGGGTAATGTATATGCATGGGGTTATGTAAACATGCATGTGGTGATGTTGAAGTCAGCCGACCTTCCATGAAGGGAAGGGTATAAAAGGAGGGTTAACCTCCATTTTGTTTTCTTCTTACCATTGTTAGAATCTGAGTGTGCAATTTAAGAAAGTAGTGGTGACCGGATTGCTTTTGATTGGATTCAAGTTGTGCTCAACCTTATTTCTAAAAAAAAATTAAGGTGAGTGATTCAAATATTTTACTCTTATTGAAATGCATAATTGTTTGTATAAAACTTCCAACTGGTTTTAAGTTTAAATCATTTGAGTGTTATCCGGATTAGACCTAAACTGGATAAGTATTAGGCGGTTTAGTCTTAAACCGGACAAGCTCTAGGCTATTTAAATATAAATCGGGCAAGTGTTTAGCGATTTAGACCAAAACCGAATGAGTGTTAAGCGGTTTAGTTTTAAATCGGACAAGGGTGAGCGAATTAGACATTAAACCGGACATGTCTTAACCGGTTTAAAGATTGAGCGATTTATGAACTTTGATCTTATGTCTATATTTTAAATCGGACGATTATGAATAGTGTTGTCTGGATTAGTAATCCGGACAAGATTATGAGAATTATTCTAAGTGATAAATCGAACAAAATGAGAAGAGTTGACCGGATTGGTAGTCCGGCCAAGGTTTGACCGGATAGTGTTTTGACTTATCATTTTGTTATTCTTTTAACAAGAAGTGGGAATTTTTGGTAAGAATAAATTTAAACTGATAATAATTCCATTGACTGCGGTCTATTCTATATGGAATTATTTTGTGAAAATGTTTTGATGAGGAAATAAGGGTGTCATATCAATAAGAGGTGTACCATGGGATAAGGGTGACATATCAAGGAGAGGTGTACCATGGGATAAAGGTGACATATCAAGGAGAGGTGTACATTTGGATATAAGGGTGGCATTTGTATGTGTGTTGTATGATATAACTCTTTCTATTATATCCCTTAAGACTACCGTGGTCTGAAATCTTTATTTCTTTGTGATTTAAAAATTTAGGATCAAGGTTCTTATTGGAATTCGTAGTCTGGATGTTATTGAGGAGAAAATAACAGGTTTGGCCTGAAACTTTAAATAAACTTTGTTAGATTAGAAAAGGTTTAAAAGTCGCATTATATGAAACCTGGTGGGTTCAAAGGTATGTTATTTGAATAGCTGAATGCTTGGCTTGAAAAATGGAAAGGAACTGGTAATATGTCCCTATTTGTTCATATATTTATTATATATATGAAAAGTTGTTTTTCAAAAAGGTTTTGGTGATTTTCACCCTCCAATGTCATAAATAGGGTAACTCACTAGACCTTTCGGTCTAACCCTCGTTTTGTGATTTTAAATATGTATTGCATGAGGTACAGACGGTAAGGGAAAGGGGGAAAATGTGATATTTTCCTATATACTTATCTACATGAAGATTTATTAACGGCATGTATAGTTTTGTTAGGTGGATCTGGTTCAGTGCAAGAATTATATTTTGATTTTTTGGACCTTGTATTCTGTAATGATAGATTCTTGTACTAGTGGACCTATGTGGTGTATAAACATGTATTTCTTGTATATGGAATATAGGTTACATGCAAAGTGTTGAATGAGGTGTTACAATCACCAAGGTCGCATCCAACGTTAGGCAGAGGAAGGTCTTTACCATCATCTTTCTCTTCACTATCCTCATCACCAGCATTTACTGCAAAGTTGATAGGAAGGTGTTGATCCTCTCTCTCAGTGATTTGATGATAATCCCTTTTTGTTGTATACGACGTATTTTGTGTTTCTGTCTTTTCAGTTCCAGCGATCTTCACTGAGTCTGTTCAGTGATCGCTGAAGAACTTGTATCGTAAAATTCAATCAGCGACATCGATACTTCAAGAAGACAACACTCACACCAAAGAACCTTCAGCCAATGTCAGAGACTGAAACTGAAGACTAGAGACTGGCGAGTACGTGATCTGAAGCGGTACTCAGTGATTACAAGTATAACACCCTAAAGAAAAAGATAATTTAAACCAAGAATGTTTAACGAGAACCGGAAGTTTTATGTAAAATTCACCTTTAAAAGGTAATAGTATAGCGTTTACAAATCAGCAGCTGAGATGATAAATAACAACCTACTAATCTAGATTATTTTATATCTAGATTAAAGACGGGTGTTTCCATCAATATCCAAAAATACCGTAATATCAAAAACGCAACACTCAAAGTTACAAAGGCTATATCTACAAAAGAGCCTTTCACGAACCAACGCTCCTCTCAACCCTTTTGAGCCCCGCCGCTAAAGGAACCTGATAAGTAAACAAGTCAAGAAAAGTGTTAGGCTTACGCCTAGTGAGTTCAATCAATGAAATAATGGTAGCTATAAAACTTTCTAAATATGCATATATATATATATATATATATATATATATATACGGATTGACGTAAATTCAAACGATGTAAGAAAGCAATAAATCCAAAATTTCACGAATGCACCAGCAGTATTTAAGAAACTGTTGGTGCATTCGTCAATCCGAAGGGCAAACCGGGTAAATCTTCCGGGAATACATCAAGAAACTCGTTGACCACATTCACATCCTCAATCTTCCTTTTTTCTAGCTTGGCATCTAACACGTATGCAATGAATGAGGGGCACCCCTTAGCTAAGCATTTGCACGCCTTTGCCACCGATAGGAGTACTACGTCTCCCTTCTTTCTTTCTCCATAAACTAGCACAGCACCCCCGTCCGACAAAGGAATTCGAATTAATTCATAGAACATAAGATCTCTGCTTGGTTCTTTGCTAACCAGTCCATTCTAATGATGATGTCGAATCCACCGATAGTCATGGGTATAAGGTCCACTCAAAATTCCTTTCCCTCGATTCCTAACACGCAACTCCTAACAACTCCTGAAGTGACCTGGCTCCCCGCATCCAAAACAGATGGGTCCTTTGATAGGACATTCATTTCGCGTGTGGCCTGGCTTCCCACATTTAAAACATTTTGCAGGAGTAGGGTTGGTGGTGCACGGGTCGTGGTGTTTAGTGCGGCATTTGGAGCACCACCTAGCCTCTTGTTTAGGGTAAACTCCCTGTTTGCTGTTGTTGAGATGACTTGGTATCTTGGAAGGTGCGTACTGATTTTCCCACTTCCTCGTCTCACCACTTGCCCCCTTCTCTTCTCTTCCTTTAGCATAAACCATTTCCATGACTTTCGCTTCTTCAATTGCCTCCCTAAGGGTGGAGGCCCTGGAGTTCCTAACCATAACCATCATGTCAGCGGGCAGTCCCTTGAGATAAGCTTTCATTTTTTTCTTTTCCCGTTGGAGCCACATGTCCCACTAAATTTAGTTTTTCCATGAATAGTCGTGTGTAGTCTCTCACTGACAAGTTTTCTTTCTTAAGGGTCCGAAACTCCTCTTCAATACGGTCCATTTCTTGTTCGTTGCAATATTCCTCCAATAATTTCTCCTTAAACGTGGCCCAACTCATCTTGGCTAGCTCTTGAGCCTCTATAGTTAATATGACGATGTTCCACCAAGTAAGAGTCGTACCCCTAAACATTTGAGAGTCAAATTTTGCCTTTTGCCTTTCATCACAGTCACATGCCCGGAAGGCCTGCTCGATCTCTCGAAGCCAATTCATGCATGTCACGGGATCATCTGACCCCACAAACTCCAGTGGTTTGCAACTCAAAAACGTTTTGTAAGAACAAATCCTTCCCACTTGTCTTGCATCAATTGTTGCTAGTTCTTGAGTTGGAATTCCATTTCCGGTACCCCCGGATCCCACAATGGTTAAGTTCTCGGCAACTGCTTCCTGCTTACGATTGTTGGCGTCTCTATCCTCTAATAACTTCATAAAGAACTCCTTTTGCAGGGCCATAGCTCTGTTCATAACGCCCATCATTGTGCCCATCATTCTTGACTCCGGGGTTTCCTCTTCTATTACAGGGTTAGAGGTGACAAGGTTAACTTGGGGAACGCGGCCAACTCCATCACCCGAGGTGTTTTGCCTAGGATGCACTCTTGCGATTGTGGTCCGTGGCGGTTGATCCGCGGTGGATTCGATCACCACGAGACCTTCTAGTGAGGTATCCCATCTACTCCGAGTATTCACCATTAAAGACTGCCATACAAGAGAGTGAAAAAGAGTTATGATAGGACGAACACGGAACTAACATAATACGTACCGATGCATTCATAAATTCTTGTAATAACAGTAAGTTCAAGCATGTTTGTGTAATAACTTACTCAAAATAGCATTAGCTAAGTGAAATTTTGAATAGGTTATACATAAGAAATCTTAACACCATCGTCACAGTTCATGAACGGGGTAACACCGATGACCCTAGTGCTCTCCTATCTTAAAAAAAATTCTACCCATATCTCACAATTAACACTTACAATCTCAGCTTAAGTCTAAGCGTCATGATCCCTTACCTAGTTCACTTAAACTAGTGCTCTGATACCAACTTATAACACCCTAAAGAAAAAGATAATTTAAACCGAGAATGTTTAACGAGAACCAGAAGTTTTATGTAAAATTCACCATTAAAATGTAATAGTATAGCGTTTACAAATCAGCTGCTGAGGTGATAAATAACAACCTACTAATCTAGATTATTTTATATCTAGATTAAAGATGGGTGTTTCCATCAATCTCCAAAAATACCGTAATAACAAAAATGCAACGCTCAAAGTTACAAAGGCTATATCTACAAAAGAGCCTTTCACGAACCAACGCTCCTCTCAACCCTTTTGAGCCCCGCCGCTAAAGGAACCTGATAAGTAACCAAGTCAAGAAAAATGTTAGGCTTATGCCTAGTGAGTTCAATCAATGAAATAATGATAACTATAAAACATTTTAAATATGCATATATATATATATATATATATATATATACGGATTGACGTAAATTCAAACGATGTAAGAAAGCAATAAATCCAAAATTTCACACAGAGAAGCCAAAACATCCAAGGATGACGGGGGAGACCCGATTTACCGTTGATTATAACAAACACAAAGTAAGTCATAAATCGACGTTATAGAGCATCACTTACAGGTTTAATACCATCGACATCAACCTAAACCAGTCATGTAGTCGGTCATGATCTTAAGCTCTTTATCTCGGAAATTACATAATAATCGCAATGCCTATTTCCGAGTGGGTGAGTAGGTGGCTTGGAAATTACATAGTAATCACAATGCCTATTTCCAACTTACACCATTCCTCACGCAAATATAATAAAACGACTTCCGTGCCTACAAATCCATTACATTCTAGCAAAATAATCAAATGCATTAACGTAAGGATATAATTGCTTGCACATCACCCATATTTTGCACGAGTCCTAATTCAAACGATACAAACTCATTTGTCGATAATTAACCCCAAAAGTAGGACATGGTGGTTCTAGATTTTATGACATACCATGCTTGAAATAAGTAATTTACCAAAGATTAGATCCATCCTTCCAAACTCATCTAGTGCTTATAATCTCTATCTAAATCTAACAAGTAGTCATTTACAATTTTAATATAAGATAAGTATAGTACGTCACGCCATTTGGTATGAAGCTTCTAATTAAAGTAGGAACTCACCTCGGATGATTTAGGGGAAATCCCAAGTTTTGAATCAAAAGATAGACGGACGGGAACTCAAAATTATTAGAGAAGACTGAGAGCAGGACATTTGCGGCTGCTGATGGCTGTTTCTATCGCGAAGGCTCGGCAGTGGCTTGCTGTTTTGTGCGTGGCGAAGAGGTGATGAAGTACGCAGCAAGGTTGTTGTCTGCTGCTGCTCGGGAAGAGATCGGCAGCTCCTGCTGCTGCATGGGAAGAGGTTGACAGCACCTGTTGCCTCTGCTGTTGCTTTGCTGTTGTTCGGCGACCAGGACAAAAGAAAAGGAACACAACAGAGCTGTTGTTAGAGTGACCGAGAGCTAAGATACAGCACAGCAAGACCGCTGTTTGCTGTTGCTGTCCGAGGAAAATAAGAAAACACAGCACTGCTCCTCCTTGCTACTGCTGCTGCTGGATCAAAAGGAAACGAGAAGGACACAGGCAGCAACCTGTTGCTGTAGGTGCTCGAGACGAAACAGAAAGAGTATCGCAGAGCTGCTGTTCCGCAAAACACAGCAGCGTTTGTCGCTCGGTGGTCCTAGTTGCGGAAGCGGATGGTGGCACGGTGCGGTGGTCCTCGGAGCTAGACAGAACCGGCAACTATGGATCCTTCCAATGAGCTCCTTTCAAACCGTGAAAGAGACAGTTCCCCCCCTTTTCTTTCTCAGGTACACTCTCCCTTTTCTCTAACCTCTTTTCACACTCAACCTCAGTCTTATTGCAGCCATTCTCGGCCCTTCCCAAGGTGAGGAGAAAACCAAAGTTCTAATTTTTCCTTTCTTTTTTCTTTTTAAAAGAATAAAACAACTAGAGGTAAAACTAGGGTAGGAGGTGAGATGACAACCCCCCCTCCTTTCCTTTTTCTTTTTAATAAAAACTTAAGAAAGGACCTAATAAACTAACAATAATAAGTTTATAAAATTCTGATATAACAAAAGAAAACATAACATCATAACGAGACGGAAACCCCGATGTGAACGGAACAGAAAGTGTGGAAAAGATGAAAACTAAAATAAAAACTAAAATTTTTTATTTTTTTATTTTTTTAGAGTGTTACAACAAGCCTGTCTATATATGTGTGAAGACTGCCCAAGCCTCAGCGAATGCTGAAGAGACCTTCAGGTTATTCCAACATCAATCGATCAAATGAAGCTTGCCAAACACGATTGTTGTTGTCTTGTTCTTATACACACAAAGGGAAAAACCCATACCCTTTCTAAATGTTAGTACGGTATGGAGCCGACAAGTTGACTCTATTACCCACAAACTTTGTGAAAAGATGTCTGCACTGTAGCAAAGGACAAGTCTTCTCCTTAAGGCTTGACACGCGTTCTAACCCTACCACGTTGCATTAAATATGCATTTAATGCAATGGGTATAAATAGATGTGTTCTATCTCCATGCAGAGATACTCTGAACAAAAACCTTACTCTAAGCATCCTTGAGCTTAAGTAAAAGAACACACATCTAAGAACAAATACGCTTATCTTCAAGAGCAAGTTAGAATCCCTTTTTTGCATTCTAAACAAGTTCATTCCCGGAAAGAACTTACTTTCTTCTATTTATTTAACAACAAATCTTTTCTTATTTGCTAAGTTTAAATGTGTAAACTAAAGATTGTTTAGATAGGTTTTCTTACCTTACCTTTTCGCAAAAAGTCTTGTAAAATCTGTATTAATCTTCTCTTATCAATATATATTTTAAATTTGAAAATATTGTGTTTGTATTCATCCCTCCCTTCTACAAACTGTTATACATATCTTGTAGACCCTAACGAAACCAACAAAAGGTCTTCATCAATAGCAGGCGCCATGAAGGCATCATCATCATCCTCAGCTTCAGCTTCGCCGAATGTGATGGCATCCTCATGGTGAGGGATCACAGCTTGAGGGGCAGCTTCAGTGGCAACAACATCTTCAGCTTTAGGTTCCTTAGCAATTTCCTGGGGCAGGTCTTTCTCTGTAAACCCCTACTTTCCACATTTGCATATAATCATGTATTTCATATATTAAGAAATACAATAACGTAACTTCGGTCCCAATAATACAAGAAACGGTATTACAGAATTTACAACTCAAAAATTCCAAAAATAATATTCTTGTACACCACTTGTATAAATAACAAGTATTCCAAAAATCCATCAGATAATATGTTGATCTTCATAGAACAAGTAAACATAATAGAAAAATATTTTACATTTTCCCATTCCCCTTATCCCTAGACATAGCCTGATCTGTAATGCATTTTTAAAACACAAAATGAGGTTTATACCTTGAGGTCTAGTGAGAAATCCCTTATCTTTGCAATTACAGGGTGAAGATCACCAAAACCTGTTATGAAAATCACATTTGAACATCCAACAATTTTGGTAAAATATAATCCTAGTAACACAAACCAACTTCAAGTAATAAATGCGTTTTTACCACATAGGAAAATATAATCACTCAGATCCTCATAGATATTTGGTACATAGCTTCCTAAAGCTCTTAAATCTCATATGGTGCGTTTGGTACGCAGACACAACAGGACGGGACAGAACAAGTCAGGACATGACAGAACAGGACAGGACAGTTGTTCAGCGTTTGGTAAGACATGACAGGACTGGACATAACTGGTTAAAATGACCAATTTACCCCCAGTGAGCTATTTAGTGTTTTTTCACTAAATAATCAATATAAATGTTAACAAATACAATGTGCAAAGTATAACTTACATCAAACCACTACTACTTGCAAAAATACATTTGCAAAAACACATGATTTCATAATCAACTAATGATATATGAAAAAAGGTAAATATAATATAAGAACTATTTTGAACTCAAAAGAAGATTGAATTTAATAATAACCAAAGATTCTTCATGTTTTATATTAAATCTTTACTCTTTAAAACATAATATCTGATATCTCAAAAACATTTGTTATCCGAAACACGGGCAACAAATTCTTCTCGCTATAAGCCATTTTCTCATTCTTAATAAAATCATTGTTACCATTTCAATAAGAGCAATAATTCTAAGTCTTCATGTCACAAAAAAATGTTAACTCTGACTTATCGCATCTTACGGATATGACAACAAAAGTTATAAATGTATCACATATCTCAAAATTGTCACCCTTATCCCAAATTACACCTTTCCTTGATATGTCACCCGGATGAATTCTTGATGTTTATGTGAAGATTATTGAAGGTATGCTTCTAATGTTAAGTTTAATCTTTGTAATTAGTGTTAATTAAGGATATTAGGGTTTGCATGTTTGTGATTAGTGGTTAATTTTGTAAGATTAATGTTATATGTTGGTTAATATCTTGTTATCTTGAAGAAAACATGAATTAATTATAAGTATTAAGTATGGAATTCATGAAGGAACTTGTGTTAGACATGTTAATGGTGTTTAAGGTGGAAAATTATGTTAAGATGTTTGTTAATCACAAAATTTCTAAAGAACTTACCAAAACATTATCCCATGGTACACCTCTCCTTGATATGCCACCCTTATCCCATGGTACACTTCTCCTTGATATGCCACCCTTATTTCCTCATCAAAACATTTTCACAAAATAATTCCATATAGAATAGACCGTTGTCAATGGAATTATTATCAGTTCAAATTTATTCTTACCAAAAATTCCCACTTCTTGTTGAAAGAGTAACAAAATGATAAGTCAAAACACAATCCGGTCAAACCTTGGCCGGACTACCAATCCGGTCAACTCTTCTCATTTTGTCCGATTTATCACATAGAATAATTCTCAAAATCTTGTCCGAATTACTAATCTGGAAAACACTATTCATAATCGTCTGATTTAAAACATAGACATAAGATCAAAGTTCATAAATCGCTCAATCTTTAAACCGGTTAAAAGATGTCCGGTTTAATGTCTAATCCGCTTGACCCTTGTCCGATTTAAAACTAAACCGCTTAACACTCATTCGGTTTTGGTCTAAATGGCTAAACACTTTCACGGTTTATATTTAAATCGCCTAGAGCTTGTCCAGTTTAAGACTAAACCGCCTAATACTTGTCTGGTTTAGGTCTAATCCGGATAACACTCAAATGATTTAAACTTAAAACCAGATGAAAGTTTTATACAAACAATTATGCATTTCAATAAGAGTAAAATATTTGAATCACTCACCTTAATTTCTTTTTAGAAATAAGGTCCAAGTTAATGTTATTATGAAGTTTGGAATTGAATTATAAGGAATTGATCATGGTTTTGCAAGATTATTGATGAATTGAGTTAGGGGCCGTTTACCAAACGCTTACCCAGGAAGTGCTTACCAAATCACATTACATTACTGGATGAATATAGTAAGGACCAAGAATCTTACCTGATAAGAGCAAAACAAGGACCAAGAGTCTTACCCGGTAGGTGAGGGCAATGACTCTTACCACGGTAAGTGCTTACCGGGTAAATTGTTGCATACAATACCGTTTTGATAGACTAAAATCTTAGCCGGTAAGTAAATGATAGTTGTAAATTTTGTCGATAAGCGCTTACCGAGTAAGTGTTTGGTAAACGGCCCCTTAGTAAGGTTCATTGACAGCTTTGATTTATAAAATTCATATAAAATTGTAGAAAAATCGTATGAGTATGATATAAATTTCGTTGGAAAGGTGGAAATGTCTATTTTGTTTTGTATTTCGACATCGGAAGCTGATTTCAACTTTAAGATGGGTAAAAGGTGCAATATGTTCTCAGCTATAAAGCTGAGTTTTGACAGCATACTGCTGCTGTCTTGTAAAATCTGTAATAAATCACACAAAAATCATAAAAATGTGTGGTTAGTGGAATTAGAAAGATATAAGAAAGTATTTTTTATTTCATATTTAGAAGTCATTGAATAATTCTGAGTTTAAAAGGGGTAAAAATGGGTATGAACCTGCTGCTGTACAAAGAAATTAAAAGTAGAATTGTCAAATTGAAAAGGGTATATCTTGGGATTGCTTGAATAATTGCTTATGATAGCTGAAATGTATATTCCAGGGTTACAATTGAAGGTATTGAAAGCTTGTGGTGGTTCATTTCTACCATTTTGGGAATTGCTCATAGCTTGGAGTATTAAGTAGCAATGTGAGTTCGTTCGAAAACATTTTGTATACTATGTGTGCATATGTGTATATATACTTTTCTTATATGCTTGTGCCCCTATTATATATATATATATATACATATATATATATACATATATATATATACATATATATATATATACATATATATATATAATATGCCTTAGTGGCTAGAACACTATGTCTTAGTGGCTGTTATGTTATGTTAATTATTTACTTAATGTAACACGATCTCATGATATCTTTGACATATGACATGTTGAAATTGCCATAATCAGTTTTTGTTGTCTTGAAGAATATTGATTCATGAGTTTATTGATTCAGAAATCCTTTGTATACACGTATATGTCACTTGAGTTTGTTCCCAGGATTCCTTTGTGTATGTGTATGTACACATCATAATATTCAAATGTTTCCCTATGAACTCACTTAGCTTTATGCTTAACCTCTTAGATGTTGATTTTCTTTTACAGGAATGATAGAAAGGAGTAAAGGTCTGATGTAGGATTGTCGAGCTCAAAGAAGTTGGTTGATATTTAAAGCTCGTATTTTCACAAGAATGAGTTCCTTTACAAGATTGATGGTTTGAAGGCTGATTTGGCTGAGAAGGTGAGGGCAACACAAAAGAAGACTAGGAGGGACATTAAGGTGATCAAGGTTGAGTTGGAGGCAAAGACAAGTGCCCAAATCAAGAAGTTGGGCAAGAAGATGAAGGCTCTCAAGGAGGAGAATGCAAGGATGTTTGAAGAAAATGCAAAGTTGAAGGATGATTGCAAGAAGATGAAGGATGGCAGCTCCATTTCACTTACTCTTAAAGAGAAGCACAGGTTCTATCATTTCCCTTTTAGCTTCTTGTTTTAGTTTGTTGAGTCTGGGATTGTTTTTACAATTTTTAATTTCTTTTCTTGCAAGGAACAATTATGTTGATAATTGTCATATGCATGTATAGCCACAATAATTTTTGTAGTTTAGCTACACTTTTCTAATCACTTGGTATCACTAAAACTAGCTTGTTTTGCTTGGGAAAATATTTTGATCCATATCATATGCTCATCTAAGAGAGGATATAGGCCTTTGTTCTTTTCTCAATTTCTAGCCATTTGTAGCCAAAGCATAAATAGCCCCCTCTATATACTTCCAATGAGGACATTGAAAACTTTAAGTTTGGGGGAGGGTACCATCATGGCTATATTGATCAAAACAACACAAAAAGTTCGCAAAGTGCCCAAAACTTAAATGACATGTTTGAGATTTAAAACACCAAAAATATCCCATAGGGACAGGTGTATACGCAGTCAGCAAAAGAGCACTAAGTTCTAAAATTTGAAAAAAAAAATCATTGTTGATGCAAAAAGGTGAGAAAAGGCAAAGTGAGGAAAAATAAGCCAAATAAGAATAAACCAGGGACTTCCAAGTCCTATTGATCTTAGATATATGATGTGTTAAGCATAACAAAAAAAATGAATCTAGCTTATGGTTCATACTAATGGTTAGGTAGGATATGCTTACTTGGGATTTATGAAAGCTATATATTGCATTTTTGATATAATCAACATGTATGTGCACTTACTGCAAATTTTTGTAAACTTTTTCAAAATCGAGTCATTTTTAGTTGTCTTTTGGTTGCTTCGGGACAAACAACAGTTTAAGTTTGGGGGTGTGATACGCACTAATTATTTAGTGCTTAAACATTATTTTCTTCTCTTTTAGATATGATATTTTCTATTTATATCCCAACTTTGAGTCATTTTATTCTTTTTCTCTGTTATGAAGCTAAAATTAATGATTGGCCTATTTTTGTTATATAATGGACTAATATGAATTTATTTTGGACAGTTTGAAGCTATTTAATGTTGGGGGAATGTTGCAGCATGACCTGATGGTGGAGAAATAGAAGAAAAAGGACTTGAAGTTGACTGACTTGACAATGACTGACTTTTGAAAGACATCTTATGTATGGACAACTGTTTATTAGCTGGAAACTTGTTGGCTAATTTAGTTACATTAAAACTCTAAGTTTTACTTTATTGTACTAATGGTTGCTTTAGAACTAAGTTTTTTGTGAATTGTCTAAAATACCCTCATCTCATCTCTAGTATAAATAGAGATGTTGGGGTTAGTTTTTAGATCATCCTCTCCTCCATTTCTTAAGTAGATTATCTTACTACTTGAAGAACATGTTCTTTTAATCGCTTTCTTTATTTACTTGTTATTTATATTTCGTCAGTTATTTATTACGCTTGAGAAGTTTGTAATAACCAAAAAAAAAGGAAAGGAATTAGTAGTCGTTAAATTTCAAGGACTTATAGTCTAAATGCAATCAAAGTGAAGGGTTTAGACCCTAAAAATTAAATGTAATTTAATGGCAGGAAACCCAATGGTCTTGAAACCGACGGTCATTAATCTTGGCTTATTGTTTCATATTCCGTGCAACCGACGGTCATTAATCTTGGCTTATTGTTTCATATTCCGTGAAACTGCCGATGACTTAGTATAAAATGGGAGTTTGTAGCTTTATGTGAATTTTGGGGTCAAGAAGGAGAACTATTGTGAGAAATGGCGATGGTGGACGCTGTAATGAGAGTCGACGGTGTTGTACATCACATATAGTTTGACGCTAACCGGGAGACGCTAGCCTCTTTAGAGAACGGTTTGGATTACGAATTGTACTGTGAGTTCACGTGATTTATTTTTAAAATGGTTGCATGCCTTATTATCCAAAAGTTGTTTGAAGTTTTAAGAGATTTTTGGTATGTTATATATGCGTGAAAAGTTTGATATTTTTATAATATGTGTTTTCAGTACTTGTGTGTCAATGGAGATGTACTACGGTATGATTTTGTAAAGACGAGCATGTTTTGTGAGCTTGTCTAAGCCATAAATGCGGACATGTTGTGTGAGTTCGCCAGGTAATGTTGTGTGAGGTAGACATCTCCCATGACGCTGTTGCTTTGTGATGTAGTGTTGGACCTTAAATTCAGCTTTGATATTGATCTAATACTCTGAATGAACTCTAAGATGATTAAAGTGCAACGGAAACAATAATAAGAACAGAACAGAGTAAATAAATCAAGAACACACAGTCAAGATGAGGAAGAAGATGAATGCAAAAGAATTGCTTCAAAGGTTTTTCAATTCATTCAATTGAAAAATTAGACGATTACAATACGAAAGCACACAGATTACAAAGGCCTTAGCCGCTATTTATACTAGTTCCTAACGACTTTACTGACAAGATCTTGATGTGTGAAATCATCTAAGCCGTCCAAATAAAGTCGATTAAGTCCTAGTCACGTGAGAAGCACATGCAGCTAATACCCATTGAAAAACAGTTGGAAGAGGATCTTCACAGAAGACGAAATCTGCAGACCCTCTGTGAGCCATCTCAGAGGCTCTGCAGTTATTGACTTGAATGTTCTTATTGACAGAGGACCATTTTCCAGAATCTCTGTGAGAGACATCAGAGGTTCTATCACACTTTACTTGCCCGAATATAAGGCTTCTATCGATAGTCCTTTGTTGTCTTATGTGGAAGATATCCTTCTGTCAAGATTTGCAGAATATTTTTTCATACTTTTACAAGAAGTGAATAATAGAGCTAACAATCTCMCCCTAAGTATGAAAAAGTAAATTTGGACAAATGGGTGCAAGAATTGACTAATGAAATAATACAAGAGGAGATTAAACTCATCCTCTAAAAAAGAATTAGATAAATGAACGAATTGAAAATATTGAGCAGGCCTATACTATTACAAGAGATTAATCCACAGCAGAGTCTGGATAGTCATCTACGGCAAATTGCAGATCAKACTTGATGGTTTTGTAGACTTTGAATATCCATTCTCTGAAGGAGACTTGAACCTTGATCGTTTCCAGAAGGTTGGTAACTTCATCCGCCCTTATATGCCCTCTCTGCACCTCTGTCACCACTAAGTTGAACACCCACTCAAGAGACTCTGTGGAATATTTGTGCGTCTCTTTGGGATCAAAGAACCTTAGAATATCATCCTTGTCCAGGAACACAAACCCAAATATGGGATTGTGAACAACGGTGTTGGGATGAAATCTAAGCAGCCAACTTGGTCTGTGTTAGCATCAATTTGATGCTAATGATGTTCTTGAAAAGTTTTATTAAGCAATCGGGGCTAAGGATGCACACCTGAGGATGATGCTGCGCCAAAACGTCTAAGTCTGGAAGAAGACCAGCCGTTGTGCTAAGTCGACCAAGTATGGATAACCAGAGCCTCTGTGAAGTGGAGCAGAGCCTCTGTGAAGTACGCCTTTGCCTCTGTGGTCAAGCTGAACTAGAGCCTCTGTGATGTGTTCCAGAGCCTCTGTGGTCAAGACCAGAGTCTCTGGTTGTATTAACAAAGCCTCTGTAACAACAGAGCCTCTGTAGTCGTCTATCCTCTGGTCTATCATCTGGTTCTTTAAGACGACTATCTTCAGAGTCCTAATCTGGATAAGGCTAATCCTATTCTGGATTAGGCTAATCCTATTCTGGATTAGGCTAATCTTATTTAGATTATCATGTTTGCTGCCTATAAATAGAGGTGTTCAGGTAGAGAAAAGAAAAAACGAGAGCATCATTGTAAACATAGATTCAGATCACATGAGAGTCGATTAGGGTTCTTGAGAGTTTGTAATTTCCATTCAATAAAGAAAGCTGCGCTGTTTTTCTATTTCATCTTCTCCTTCTACACATCTCTCTTGAATTTCTTTTGTTAATTGTTTCTACTGTCAGATCTGGGGTATAACAGTCTGTTCTTTGGAGAGGAAATCTTCAGATCTGGCTGGGCCAACCTCATAGCGATGTTGAAATCTTTCTGGCTGTAGAACTTGACTTGAGCGCGCATTACCTCAATCAGCCTTCTGAGAGAAATCGAATATGTTGACCTCCTCTCCATGTATTTGTTCAAGATCTTGTGAAGGAATATTAGGTCAAATACACAGAGGTTATGGAGGTCAGCATCTGTGAAAGTATATAGGTTGTCGTCATCCCTTTTTACCACATACTGAGTATATAGCACGGTCTTCTTTAGCATAGTGCACGAAGATATGGTTTTGAGAGAAGTGATCACATGCTCTGAGAAGACCTGGTCTGGTGGCCTGGTGAGTTTCGAGAAGTGGAACTTTGCAATGGCAGAGGGCATTCATGTAAGCTTTGGGTCATAAGGGGGCTCTGTATCCACAGCTGAGTAACGCCACCGCAGAATCTCCTCAACAGTGGTTACGGGCTCTGT
>NW_020202651.1:0-1217 GCF_001531365.2 Cynara cardunculus var. scolymus
TCCATCTTCTGCGACTAGAGCCAGAGGGCCAATGTAGTTCTTCTTCATCTGCAGAACTTGTGGCTCTTGGCTCTTAAGAGAGCCAAACAGGTCTGCTAGAGTCCACAATTCCAGGTCTTGGGTGGCTTTCATGGACATTGTGAGATGCATCCATTCAACCCCAAGGCTTTTCAATAATAATGAGTTATTCTCTTCTGCCGTTCTCGTGACACCATACCTCTTGCAGTTGCTGATTAACGTGTTCAGTCTAGAGTATGTGTCCGACAGCGACTCACCGTCTTTTGCCTTGAAGCTATGATACTCATCGATGCAGATTGATCGATTGTTTTTAAGCGTTTTCCTTCCTCCTTCAATTTGCTTCTCCAGTTCTTCCCAGATGTCCATGGACAGCTGACAATGATCAATGCACTTGAAGATTTCATTCGGAATAGCCATAATCAACAATCGTTTACATTTACTTCCCAACTCGACCATGATTTTGTCCTCATCGCTCCAGTTCACCTCAGGACGTGGTTCATAGTGCTCGGGAATTTATGGTGTTGTTCCAGTTGTTGGAACTCTAGGAATTAAATTCATGGGAACATAGGGAGGATTGTACAGAAATTCACAAATTTGTTGATGAATGCCTTCAAGAAAATTTACCATTCGAACTTTCCACTGTGGGTACTCCTCACGTATGAGYGTGGGAKGTTTCGATTGTGAACCAGTGCTCATAAAGGAAGCATTGGCCAGATTCGCCATTGGTAGAAGAAGAAAAATAGGAATAAGAAGAAAACTGATGAAATAGTGAAAAACAGGGTAACCTGAAGATGACGACTGTTGTTCTTGAACGAATGAAGATTAATACCAAGAACAGAATAAATCAAATTAGAATTTGAWTCYTGCTTTGATACCAATTGATAGGATCGATTAACTCAGTTTTGGATATTAATCACTTACTCTGGATGATCTATTTGACAATATTAGTGCAGCGGAAGCAATAAGAACAAACAGAGTAATAATCAATGAAAAACAAAGTTGATGAATGAAGAACACAAGAAAGAAGCTTCAAATGATTTTCAATTGATTGAAAATGTTTACAATACGATATGGAAGCACACTGAATTACAAAGGCCTAAGCTGCTATTTATACTCGTTCCTAACGGCTTTTCTGACATGACCTAGACGTACAAATTCATCTAAGCCGTTCAAATAAAGCAGATTACAAACAGTCACGT